>NW_007728875.1:93019-188511 GCF_000696425.1 Galeopterus variegatus | reverse complement strand
CGAGGGTTGCGATCCGTTGCCAGACACAAAAAAAGACAAAAAAGACAAAAAGGAAAAAAAAAAAAAAGAAAAAAGAAAAAGAACCCTCTTCTCTAAATCCACTGCCAGTGAAAGGAAGTTGTTGGGAGGGAGGGGGGAGAGGGAGGAGAGAGGGAGATTTCAGTAATGGGCCACAATAATCAACTGCATTATATATTGACAAAATAAAATTAAATTAAAAAATTCACTGCCAGTGAAAGGAAGTTGTTGGGAGGGAGGGGGGAGAGGGAGGAGAGAGGGAGATTTCGGTAATGGGCCACAATAATCAACTGCATTATATATTGACAAAATAAAATTAAATTAAAAAATTAAATTAAATTAAATCCACTGCCAGTCAAAAGACTCAGTGTTTCTCTCAGGTTAGCATGTGGGCCAGAGTAGAGCCCAGGACAGGTGCAGCACTCCAGGCCAATCAGTCTACTTCTCCACCACCCCCTACACCCCCAACTTATTATAGAATCCTGAGGCTGAGTCTATAAAGCTCAAAGCTACTGGAAAGGACAGAACATTCATTCATGTTGCAAAGAAGCCAAGAGTATGGGGTCCTGCTTCAACTAGAGATTTAGAACCTGGATGTTAAACATCTCTGTCACTAGTATGGGTCCTAAAAATAACATAAACCAGCAGCTTACTACAGTTTCAAGGGGGTTGTATTGCAAAAAACCTCAAGCCCTGCACAGAGGACACTGGGATTCCTCAATCCAAAAGCAGCCTCCAGGAACCAACAGTACGTGGACTATTAAGGTAGAATGGCTCTCCCACAGAAAAGTCCTTCACTATTCTCAGGAATGATCCTGAAAGACTAGACAAAGGAACCACTTCTAGCAGGTAGAACCTGAGGCAGCCAGATTGGCTCAGCAAAGAACTCAACTCTACTCTAATTAAAATTGCCTCTATTTTTAATGATGAGAACACAGGCAGAAAGAAGATAACATCTTACCCAAGACCACAAAACTACTAGAATTGGGCCATATACACAAGAAGCCTAGTTCTAGAAACCTCACATCTGTGGCATTTACTGGTTCTATTTTGCCCATTAAGATGAATCTAGAAGATGAATCCTGGTTCTACTGTTCATAAGATGTATAACATCGACTACTTATAAGATGTATAACAATGTATAAAAAGTTACTTAACCTCTCTGTGCAAGGTGTGCGGAGATTTGGAAAATTGTGTGTTTGAGAGTGTTGTGGAGTCTGGTGTAGGCATCCAGAAAGGTCAGTTGGATACCAAATGACATTAACTTTCATATTTTAAGAGAACATATGCTACCCACATTAGTAAGAAAAAGAACCTAGGAATTGTTTTGGTGAACAGGTAATAGTATTTTTAATTAGCCCAATAATCTTAAGGAGATGAATATTTCTAAAATATTTTAAATTAGTAGGCTGCCTTAATTTTCTAAAAGATTTCCCTTGAATTGTCATTTAATTACTAATACACTTACTCTGTCTTAGTCCAGAGACTATGTATTATCAAGATTAATAATCAAATGCTATTATTCCAAATTATCCTAAAGGTCTGCTCATTACGTGCTCAACAGGTGATCACCAATTTACTCTTTTTCTTGATCTCACTGGAATTTTAAAATGTGTTACAATATTGTCTGGAGCAGCGTTTGCAAGACTATGTTTCATATAAAAAGCAAAATATGGTCAAAACAAATTTGGAAAACAATAGAATAAACAAAATTAACTGGTTCTTAATTATTTGACTTTTCGGGCCTTTAATATGCTAATATTCATTGTGAAACTCCAAAAGGAGATAATTAGCAGCCTTAGAAATTATGTGACAACTACTTACTTGGTGGACCACCTAGTTACATCTTCAGGAAAACCAGCATTCTGTGGAATACTGGAGTGGTAAAACTATTTGGAATCATCCAGGTGTCACATGATGCAGGTCAAAGAGCAGCCGCAGCAGTAGCACACTGGCAGCCATGTGCATAGCTGAATGGTGACAAGGAATTCCTTTCACTGGAAACTCTCCTTTAGGATGGCTTGCAGGACAATAATTAATTTTATTATAGCTTGAATTCTTCCTTTAAACCTTTTTTTTCAATAAAAATAAATACTGTCTACAGGTGCTTATTTTTATAATAACCACCTCTTTTATTTACAGGTGTTTCCTAGCTTGGCAATTATACGTTTCTCTTAGTCACAAAGGTTCATGACTACTACTAGGAAAACAGAAGGTACTTTCTGTCTTCAGCCACGCAGCTCCAAGTTGAAGAGAGGTGCGTACATTGAGCCTTATTTTCTTCTGCAAGAAAAAATGTGAAATGTGCAACTGGAGGCTGTGAGGAGTGCAGGTGTTGTGAAGAAGTTTCCAAAGCTGTCAGAATGCCACTCTTGAGAGCTATTAAAAATACTGAGTTCTGAGCCTTGTGAAAGACCTCCAAAGTCAAAATACACAGGAGTGGGCTTGCAATGTTTATCTTTTAAAAACTTCCCAGGTGACTATGATGCAGTTGGCTGGCAGATTGGCAAACTGTAGTGCCCAGTGGAGATTTGTCAAAGCTTGACACCTGTGTTCCATAACCTCCTTGAGATTCGGGTGGCTTTTCAATCAAATTTACTTCAAGAGTTTTAAATTGTTTTTCTTTTGAGAATAATATGATAGTCCAAAACTGATTTTTTTCCTCTCTCCTTATCGGTTTCTTTTATCTGACCGTAAATGATATATTGAAGTTTCCTCAGAGTTTTGGTCAATTACATGTTGCACACTGCATACTCTTTCAGGAAATCTCATCTACTCTCCTGGTTTCAAACACCACCTCTGTGCAAATGATGTCCTCCCCAAACTTCAAATTTCTATACCCAATTGTAGGGAAAGTGAAGATAAATGGTCAGGATTTCTTGGGGGTTCGGAGTCTTGCGCATGTGCACCCAGGTGTTCCTGGGTTGTCTGACTGGTCACCCTGGTGACCTGGGTTATTGATTTAAGTATAAAGGACGAGTGGCTCTGATCCAGGGTTCTCCCCCTTTCCCCCCCCCCAGCATGTCCCCAGGGAGCTACTGGGAGGCCACCACTGCTACTGCTGCTGGAGGCTCTTGCTGCTGGGGGCCCCCCAGGATGCCCTGAGAGGCCACTGCCACTGGATCTGTAAGCTGCTGCTGCTGCTGAGGAAGCTGAGGACTGAGCTCATGTTTTCTGCCAAGGGCTCCCGAGGTCTTTCCCAATTACCTAGCTCATGGACCTGAGTGTGGGGGGTCTGGTGACACAGCCAGATATGTGAGGGATCTGTGACCCAGTCTGTACAAGGGGTTTGAAGGGTCTCTGTGGGCCCTAACCCTAGCAATACAATTGGCTACATCAGCATGATTCCAACAATTGCCTTAACCAATGTCCCATGGACAAGTCAAATGCAACTTGCCATCCTCTCCCCCCAAGTTCTACTCCCCATTTTGTGTTTTCTCTCTCCTGATTGATGGCATTGCTATCCACCTAATTATTCAAATCTGAGTCATATGAGTCATTATTTTATTCTTCCATAAAGGTCAACTCTATATTCTAATTAATATCAAGTTTAACTCCTAAAAATTTATGGTATCTCTACCTTGATTCTGCACTACTTGGTCACCAGTTTCCAGAATCTAGAATTCAGGCAAGTAACAAATATTGGAATGCTCTTCTTGTATAATATTTGAAATCTTTTGATGACATTTATGAAAAAATACCCACTGAGATAGAAACATTTGATTTACAACTGAACTTTCAAACCTCAACCCATTTGTAAATAGAAGACTGGCTATGCTAGTAATTAATCCAAAAAAATCAATAAATGCTTTTTATTTCACTATAAATATTGCTGCTTGGGAAAAATGGTTTTATAACTAAATTAAGAATGAAGAGGTAGAGAAGCCCTTCTATGGATATTCTGACGGGAACTCCAGACTTTTTCAGGAGCTTTAGAAGTTTATGGTTTTGCAAAACATATAATTTCATTAGGACATTTGTTTCCCTCTTGCTTTTTTATTTTTTGGTTCTCTTTTCCACTGCATTTTGTGTTTAATGGATTAAATGGCTGATTTCTTTGCTGTGTTACTTGGACTGAGGTCTAGTTACTGCACATTAGAACTCAGCTGTATCTAGCATGGGGTGAGGAAGGGGATTGGCTGCAAAGGGGCCCTATGAAACTTTCTAAGGTGAAGGAAATGGTGTATCTGGATTGTGGTGGTGGTTCCAGGACCATATGCATTTGTCAGAACCCATCAAACCGTACTTTATTGCATGCAAATTATGCCTTAATGAACCTGGCTTTTTCAAAAGTTTCACATGGGGTATAAAGTCTCTTGTGGGCGGGCCACTTACCTGGGCAACACCTGGTGACCAGGAGAGGGAAACAGGCACAGGAGTGGGGCTACTCAGATGAATAGTGGTGGGGTACTGAGAGCCGCACGCCCTGTGGAAGGCTGACTGCTGTAGGCCTTGGATCTAAGAACTAACAGCGACAGGAGGCGACCCTAGATACCTGCCCGCTGGGCAGATGGGCCTCCTGAAACCCTGCGGGGCGGCGCTAGAGCGGGGCGTCGGGCAGCCTCCCTCCGCTTTTACAGTTGCTTTAATAGAAGTACCTCTTACGCTGAAGCATTGTCAGCCATGCTTGGGGTTTATGAATGGATTGAAAAGAGGAAGAAATGGAATTCAGCAAGAGAGAGAAAGAACATAAGAAAGAGATTCTTTGAAAAGAACCTATTTCTGAGAAGTCCAAGGGAGTAAATGTGAGAATCAGGATTGCAATGGACTGAACAGCATATAGAAGACAGGAAAGAAAGTGTGTAGACTGTTCCCAGTACTAGTTCCCAAAGAACAGTACAGTTTGGTCATTTTCCTGCAAAGAGGGAAAATGTGTTGCATCCAGAGCACAGCAGCTTTTGCCTATTTTTAAATTGTTTCTTGATGCACACAAGCCAGTCACACTAATCAGGTGTTTGTAATTAGATGAGAATGCCCATTTTGGGCGGGGGGACCCACAAAGTAGAATTCTGTATGTATATATTTTAATCCCATTTGTATTGTATCTCTGAGGAGTAATTGTTATGGAAAGATGCTCTATCACAAGAGTGAATAAATTTTTACTTAATACAGTGCGACCACTGAAGAAAAACAAGCTTAAAGAGAGTAAAAAATTTTTAATTCTTTTGAAGGGTTTGCCCCCAAAATGCTTCTCTGCAGGTTGTATTTTCAAAAAAATCCCATCTAGTTGTCTTTGTCTGCAACATCATAGGATATTTCCAAATCCACCCAGAAACTGAAGTTCTGGACTTGGATGCTTTAAATTGTAAAATAAAAAGAGGTCAGCTGCTTGTAGGGGAAGATTGGAAGTAAACAGGCCACCTAGCAGGGTTCAGAGCCACAAGATCAGAGGTTGAGAAGCATCTTTTAATTTGTAAAGATTCAAAGTGGATACAGGGAGGAACTCCTAAGAATAAATGGGAGAAACCAAATCAAGTCTGTAAATTGCCATTCTTTTTTCCTTTTCATCTTTCCCAATACACTCACTCTGTCCCCAACCATTTATGTATTTTTGTTTATCATCTGTTTGCAAAGTTAATATCTAGTTGCAGCATTTTTCTGCAACCCAGAAGCACAATGAGTATAGGAGACAGACAAATCCTTGCCATTCTACTTGTTTCTTCCTTGATGATTTATTTATTCATTTACAAAATATTTGCTCATTATCTCAGATAAGCCAGGTGCTGTTCTGTGTGCTCATGACATACATAAGCAAACAAATTCTGGTGCTATGAAAAAACACAGAGACAAGTAAGGGGTATTAGGAATCTTAACAGGGGCCTAGCTCTCAGCAGGCATTTTTTTTTATAAATGGAAACTAAGAGGTAACAAATTATTCACTTAACCATCCCCTGCCCCCTGCTAGGAAAATCTAATTTTTGGTCCTCCCTCCCTTCCCCTGGCACTTTGTAGACATTTCCATAATAGCTCCCATGGAATTGTGCTGAATGATTTATTTCTGTCTCCATCTGTCTCACCAGACCAAAAGCACCTCAAGTATCAGGACCATCTTTTTTCTCCTTCATATTTCTTAATTTCTAGCACAAAGCCTGCACTTGATAAGTGCTCAGTACATATTCATTAAATATGTGAATGGAGAATGCATACACATTCAATAAGAATTTAATGTATGCAAGTTTCCTGTGGTCTTATAATTAGTATAATTTTATATAAATTAAATTCATAACTCGTCATAAAATAGAATGTCGGTAGCTGCCTCTCTTAGGTGGACCACAGCAGTTCATCATGGAACAGACTCTGAGGCAGTGAGAGGTGTTGGAGAAGAACACAGTCTCTGAGCTTCTTGCCTGCTGTGGGAGGCTTGTGCCTATTTCCCATCTGGAAACCAGAGATGACAATAACACTGCCTACCTAGTTAAATGAGCTAACACACGTAACACTTTAATGTTTTAAATAGTTTACTGACATTGAGTAAGATCTCAAAGAGTGCAACTGTTATTGTCATCATTCATAAAGACTCATTGCAATAAATTAGGTGCCTGGATCACTGGAGATGAAATAGGGGTAAAAAATTGTTCTCACTGCTCATGGAGCTGACAGTCTAATGGGGAAAGCAAAGAATAATAAAATAGTCCCCAAATAAAGAAACAATGCAGTTGTGATCATTGCTGTGAAAGAGATATACTAGTACTTCGAGACTACTCATGGGGGATTTACTGGTTGGTAGGGTCAGGGATGAATGGAGATCCCAGATGGGAGTAGAAGTTGGCTACTGGGGATGTGAAGAACAGCATTATAGATGGAAAGAGCAGATGTCCAAAGGCCCCAAGGCAGTAGGGGCTTCTCCTGTTTAAAGAAGAGGAAAATGGCCAGTATGCCTGGGTACAAGTGAGAGGAACATGGTTCCAGGTAAGGTTGTGTAAAAACACAGCAGCCAGCTCACGTAGAGCTCCACCATCCTGTTAATCATTTAGCACAACGGAACGTGTGTATAGTGTTGGGGATGAGGTATGGGAGCAACGTGCTCAGAGTTTCATTTTGGAAATCATTCAGGTTGCAGTGGAGAAAAGGATGAAGGGGCACAGAGTGAATGCAGGTAGATCCCACTAGAAGGAGGGGTAATGGTGGCTTGGGCTCGAGTGTTCATGGTAGAAATGGAGGTAAGTGATGGATTGAAGATGGGTAGTGATGGAGAGAGAACTATCAAAGACTAGGACCAGGTTGCTGGCTTGCATCATGCTTAGAAAGGGTTTCACTCACTGAGACAGGACACACTGAAGAGAGCTGATTTTGGATTTATTGAATATAAGGTGCCTTTGAGACATCCAAGTGAAAATGTCCTGTGGTCATTTGGGCGTATGGGTTCATGGTGCAGAAAAAAGTCATATAAACATGAGGCATTCAGGCCTCCATTGCCCTGAGGGAAAAATGTAAGGGAGTATTTTGTGGTCTGACAATACT
This sequence comes from Galeopterus variegatus, assembly GCF_000696425.1. Taxonomy (NCBI): domain Eukaryota; kingdom Metazoa; phylum Chordata; class Mammalia; order Dermoptera; family Cynocephalidae; genus Galeopterus; species Galeopterus variegatus. Next base: position 181,032 of record NW_007728875.1, on the reverse strand, counting down.
CCCCAGGATGCAGAGCTAGTCCCTGGGAAAGAGATGGACCAACTGGCTTAATGAGTCATACATTTTCCCTTTTCAGCAATTTCTATTTTGAGCCCCCAGTCCACTGGGTGGTCCAAACATAACCACAGTCTGAGACCTACAAATTTCTCCAGAGCTGTGTCTAAATGGGGGGCTTGAGTAGTGCTGGGTCCCTTGCAGGAGGTATAAGATCTTCAGTGTCATCTGTCTGCACAGTTATCTAGTCCTCTGTCATCAGTTCACACAGGTTTGCAATGAGATGTCTCTTATCCTGTCCACATGACCCTTTTAGGTATAGCAACTCTTTATTTTGTCCTCATCACACTAGAGAGACACGAATTATTCTGCTGCTGCTGTCATGGTCTGAAACACAGGAATCTAAGTCTCTTTTGGGCTCTGTGGACCTGAACTCAACATGCAGCCCTTCCCTCTTGCCACCTCATCAGGGCTCTCCTACGGGAGAGCGTAGTCCTTGCCCTCTGCTCCCAGATACCTCAAATTTCTGGAATCTTCCCACCTCACCAGGGCCCTAAATCAGGAAGTGGGAGACAGGTTCTCATTCAGTCTCTCCAAAGCCTCTTGAGGATTCTGTCATCTCTCAGGGACTCTAACCCATAAAATGGGTGGGAACAAGACTCAGCTCTGATTCCCACTCATGATTCTCCTCTCCTTGATCCAACTCCAGACCTCTGGCTTGGGTTTAGAAAATCAAAGTAATGTAAATCTACCATATGTTTGCTTGTTTGCTTTTTTCTCCAGAGAAACAAGTTTAAAAGAGCCTTTCTCCTCAAACAGAAGTAAAAGAGGGGAGATTTGAAAGAGAGAATTAATGTTTTAAAAATATCTTCATGCTACATACAGCCAAGAGAGAAAGTTCCCTTCTTTCTCTTCTAGATGATTTTACAATTAGATTACATTGTGTAGATTATAATGAAAAATATGTCACATAATTAATCTTATGGCCAGAAAGAGACGTGTTTGCATATCCTGACAACTGTTCCATTATTTGCATAAATCTCGGTTGGAATGAAGGTCCATTGCATCCGCTATTTTTCTTCTACTTCCCTAACTGAATTTAATTGGGGTCCTGTGAGGCAAAACTAACCGAAACTGCAAAATTCCTTGAAATTAGTGACGTTGAAATCATTGTTTCTTGCCCAGCAAAGCCCATAAGGTAAGACTCTCTTCCAGCCATATTTTATGATATATTGTTTTTAAGTTTCCAAGAGCCACCAGGAGCTATTCATTGGTTTCAGTATTAATATGGGGGTGAGGTTTGAGTGTAATACGATAATTCCCCTCCTTATCTGCAGTTCCACTTTCCATGGTGTCAGTTACCCATGGTCTACTGCTGTCTGAAAACAGGCGAATAAAGCACAATAGAACATTTGTAGGGAGTGATTTTGAAATAAGGCTACTGGCCTATCCATAGGTCACTATAGTCAGTGCTCTAATCTATATCAGAAAGGGGCATGATGCCTTTAAAATAATTCAACTATTAAACTTAGCTAAAATGATCCAGTGCCCAACCATGGAAAAGAAAAGATATTTAACATTGACTGACTAAGATCAGAGACATATCTAATTCTTCATTTTAAGGCTTGTTACCTTTTCCTTTTATTAGGCCAAATATATATATTTTATAGCCAATAAGAAACACATGTTTTAATTTTTTTAAGTCAGAAATAAGTTTCCACAAAAAGAAAGATAACATTAACTTTGTAGCATTCCATGGAAAATAAACTGTGGGCTATTCAAACCTTCCCCTGAGTCTCGGCCAGCCACAAAGCCAGCCCTGGCAAATAGATAGAACATACATTTCCAAGTTTGCCAAATAAAGACAGATGCTGCCTGAAGTTTTAAAGTCCACTTATGGCTATATTTATAAAGTGAAAACGGAAACAAAACCAATCTAACCTGAGCTTGACAACTGTGGTTATCAGATTCAAAGATAAGATTTGCATATTCTTTTCTTGAATGCACTTACTATAACTTTTAACTATTTTATTTAGGGCCTCTTACTATTTTTTGTCTCTATAATTAGATAGAATATCTAATTAGATAGAATATAAGTTCCATGCTACAGTGTATAGTCTGTTTTCTGATATTTATAACAGAATACCTGAAACTGGATAATTTATTAAAAAATAGAATTTATTTCTTACAGTTTTGGAGGCTGTGAAGTCCACGATCCAGGGGGTCCATCTGGTGAGGGACTTCTTCTGGGTGGGAACTCTCTACGGGGTCCTGTGGTAACACAGGGTATCACATGCAGAGAATGCCAAGAGCTCTCTCATGTGCTCTGTATAAAGCCACCAGTCCACACCCCTAATAACTCGTTACTCCCTGAACCAATTAATCCATTCATGACAGCACAGTCCTCAACATCCAATCACCTCTTAAAGGGCCTGCCTTTCAAATGCTATATAATCTGATTTCCTACCCTCTCGTCATTGTTACAGTGGGGATCAAGTTTCCAACACACAAACTTTTGGGGGACAAATTTGACTCATAGCAGTGTCTGTCTAGTTCAATGTTTTATCAGTATTAACAGAATAGCTGGCACATGACAAAGGCCTTTTATGCTTTACTTTTATCCTTATTTTGTTGGACTGCCATTTTTACAGTGCTTCGAAAAAGTTACAGTCCAAGTAAGACAGGATAGGGCTAGGCCTATGAATCAAACTGACTTCATTTTCCCTGCAGAGGACAGTTTGTTTCTTTTCTACTTCTCAGTCATGAGACCCCCAGGGCACATGATTGCCCCATGGCCCTGGTGAAAGTGACAAAAAGAGACCAGTTAGGCATAACTGCCCTGATAAAATAAACTGAGAGAAGAGGGAAACAGATATTTACTGAGTTGCAATACCTTCTCCCCAAGACTTGTTAAAATATAACTGATAGCTTTATTTAAAACTTACTGTTATCTACCCATTCTTTTTTTCCCCATACGTGTAAAAATTAAGTTACAGATTAACCTTGAGACCCCTTTGGGAGCTGCACGAAACAGATATTTACTGAGTTGCAATACCTTCTCCCCAAGACTTGTTAAAATATAACTGATAGTTTTATTTAAAACTTACTGTTATCTACCCATTCTTTTTTTCCCCATACATGTAAAAATTAAGTTACAGATTAACCTTGAGACCCCTTTGGGAGCTGCACACAGGATGTTCCTGGTGTTGACCCCTCTTGCAACCATCCTTGCACATACCGTAAAGATACCAGAAATCATCAAGACAAGATGCAGACATCAGTTGAAGAGCTGCTGGCCTTTAAAAACCTTCGCCAATTACTCTCTGGGGGAGATAGCTTCTCTACGCTGACTCCCTTGTGCATAAGTCTATCTCTTTTTATAGAGCATTGCTTGCCTTAAATTCTGCTGGGTAGTTTGTTCATTTCTGTGATACTGAGAACTGAGAGACTAATTCAGTAATGCAAGGAATTTCAAATTTGTATATATTGACATAAAATCAGCATTTCCCCCTTCTCTGCCCCAAAATCATCCAAAAGTAACAAGGTAAATGGAAAGCAATATCACAAGGGAGGAAATTGAGATAAGATAACACAGTGAGAGAACTATCTGGTGATAGGATCCAATTACTATAGATATTAGAAAAAAACTGAAAATGTTATGCTTTGCAAAATTGATATGAACTCCTTAAAAAAATAACAAAAAACAATATCCCTTATTTGTAAAGATGTAGGAGGCAGGGGTGGACTGAGCTGGAAGCTGAAGACCCCATCTACTTCACCTAATCCCAGAAACAGAGTAAATATGGCAGAATGAAATGTCACATAGACAAACTATGTTTCCAGAAAGCAGTGTTTCTCTGTGACAGTAGGAAAGAAAACAATATTCAAATTTGGGGGCTGGGGGAATACCACCTATCTCAACTGTTTGTAAAATAGTAAAAGCTACATAAACCATAAATTTCTAGATCATAAGAAAAATTCAAAATAGCCTGGAACAAGGCCCTAGCCTCTATTTTCACTATAAATTTCCTTCAAAAAGTTGGTTCAGAAAAGTAACAAATAAAAACCTTTAATAATGAATAATTGAAAGGGATCAGCATGGAATCTGTACAAAGATTCTAAAAAAAAAAAAAAGCAGAAAGAAAAAACAAAGAAAGTTATGGCTGAAGAACACTCATCAGAAAACTGTTGCCGTGGAACAGAAAAATATTGGGAACAAATATTTTGCCATGAAATTAAACAAATATAACAAGATAATTGCCTTTGTGAAGTGAGATACAAAATATACATGCAAAAATGCATGGAGGAGATGGAGGAATGGCATAAGGAAATGAAATGCAGCTAGCAGAGTTCAGGAAAAAAGTGGAAGAAAAAAGTAATCAAAATTATGGCAACACTGAATAGACCTTAAAATAAAAGAGATACTGTAGAAAACACATAAAATTGAGAGAAGTAAGCAAATTGAACCATAAATGAAGAGTTTAAAAGGATTAGAGAAACTATGATATAGAAAGTAGGTAACAGAGCCTAAAAATACACATAATCATGGTTATCAAAAAAGAAAATGAAGTATGGAACAGAAAAAAATATTTAAGAAAAAAAGTATATTTTTTATGTCAAAAGCAACTTGACCTAAGTATTGAAAAGGCACATCATGAGTTATAAAAAGTTGATCAAAAATGGTCAACCCTGACTGGATTTTAAAACTAAAGAATCTTTTGAGTACCCAGGCAAAGGAAGACTATTTAACTTCTCTCTCTCTCTTTCTCTCTCTCTCTCTTTTTCTCTCTCTCTTTCTCTATATATGTTAACATATATATAAGTATACATATAAAATCAGGCTGATCTCAGCCTTCTTAAAGGAAGACTATTTAACTTCTCTCTCTCTCTTTCTCTCTCTCTCTCTTTTTCTCTCTCTCTCTCTATATATATGTTAACATATATATAAGTATACATATAAAATCAGGCTGATCTCAGCCTTCTTTTTTTTTTTTTCAAAGTAATCAACAAACTTTATTTCCCAGTGAAAGAAATCTTGAAAACTGATTCTCAAGAGGTGGCTTACTTGAAGAGCTTCTAGAATTTCTTCTCATAGTATATTTCTATGATTAGTAATAGCATCATCACTATTCTACAACTTTCAAACTTACAAATTTCACATATAATATCTCATTTGATACTTGAAACAACTCAGTAAGACACGCAGGACAGAATCCCCTGACATTCGACAGGTGAAGAAACTGAGGCTCTGAGAGATTGGTTTATTTTCAAGGGCATGTGCCCTATCTCCTAGCTGGATGTTCTCTCCAATAAACCATGTGAAAAATTCTCAATTATCAGGGTCTAAACATTCAACTTGTAAATTACATAGATGCTTTCCTTTTCCTTCTTGCTCTGTGCCTTTCAATTATTATTCATGTTCAGGAAGGAAGACTTAGGAGATAAATGCATCCAATCCTACCTCTCTGCTTAGCTTTCTGAGATCTGATGGAAAACAGAAATCTATTTTCTTACCCACAGGAACAGAAGTGAAATAAGCTGGTTTAAATTACTTGGTAAAAAATCTACATTTCCCTATCACCTACTATCAAAATATTAGCAAAATATGTAATTACTCTATATCCTAAAACAAAATATAAGTCTTATTAAATCCAAAGCTCACAATGACAACCTAGACTACAAAGGTTAAAAATCAAACTGCTAAGACTCAAGTCCTTGTTCCATAGTTTCTCAGCTGTGTGATCTGAGGAAGGATGGGGCATGGCCTTCTGGTAAGGAGCTTGGTGCTGATTCCTTCTGTTGGGTTTTTCCACAAGCTTTGGGGGTGTTCAAGAACGGCAGCTTGGAGATCATCGCCAACAATCAGGGAAACCATGTCACACCATCTTATACGAACTTCACCCCTGAAGGGGAGCATCTGATAGGCCTGATCTCAGCCTTCTTGATAACAAAATTACATGTCAAATGATAATGCAGCAATAACTACAAAATTCTCAAAGAAAGAAAATATGATCCAAAGATTTTCTACATATCCAAACTGTAGTTTATATATATATTAAAAAAGGTAAACTGTTTTGAAAATGCAAAATTGTGAGAAACACATTCTTCAAGGAGTCCATTAAGATCTTGAAAAATTAATACATATATCACAAACTATAGCCAATCTAAAGACGGTTGGTAACACAAAAACAAAAAGAATAGTGGTGAGCATTGACTAAACTAATAAGTTAGGACTAAATTAAGACTAAATGAATTAAAACTAAAATAAATGTGGAGACTAGGAAGAGTCATAAAACGTAAATATGGTATGTTCTGATAATGTAGAAATAAGATAACTAAAAAATTCAGTGGCAAGAAAAGGGAAAAAGATGTATAGCAGAGTAAAGTAAGTATTGGGACTTCTACACATACAGTTTTTGTATATCAAAGAATAACATTTAAATTAATAATTCAAGTAACAGAAGTAACAGAGATGAAGAATACCTTTGACAGGCTCACCAGTAGACTCAATACAGCTGAGGAAAGAAGCAGTGAATCTAAAGATAGGCCCATTAAATTCTCCCAAACTGAGACACAAAAAATAAGAGTGATAAAACAGAACAGAATACTCAGAGTTATAGGACAATATAAAAAAGTGTAACATACATGTAATCAAAATCTCAGACAAAGAGAGAATGAGAAAAAGAAGAGAAAATGGCCAAGAATTTTTCAAAAACAAAAAGAAAATAATGAAAGATACCAAACCACAAGCCCAAGAAGCTGAGAGGACATCAAGCAGGATAAATAACAAACAAATAACCAATCAAAAAATACACCTAGAAACATTATATTTAAACTGTTAAAACCAAAGATAAAGTGAAAATCTTGAATGGAAGCAAGATGCAAAAAAGACACATTATAAACATAGGAACAAAGATAAGAATTACAGCAAACTTATTACAAGCCATGCAAGCCAAAAGACAATGAAGTGACATTTTAAAGTATTAAAACAAACAAAAAAAACCCCTGCTAATCCAGAATTTTTTACCCAATTAGAAAAAAAAAATCATTCAAAAATGAAGGAAAAATATAAACATTTTTAGGTTAAAAACAAAAACTAAAAGGAATCATTTGCAGCAGATGTGCAACGCAATTAATGTTACAGTGAGTTCTTCAGAAAAGGAAAATGATACCTGAAGAAATTTTAAATCTATACAAAGAAATAAAGAATGCTGGAAATGTCATGAAAAGAAAATGAATATATTTCTTACATTATTATTTTTAATGGCTCTAAAATGTAGCAGACTGTCTAAAGTGAAAAGAGTACCAATGTATTGTATTTATAGACTATACGATAGAAAATGTATTATTAAAAATAGCACAAAGGATAGTAGAGGGGATTTGGGAATTTCTTACATTATTATTTTTAATGGCTCTAAAATGTAGCAGACTGTCTAAAGTGAAAAGAGTAGCAATGTATTGTATTTATAGACTATACGATAGAAAATGTATTATTAAAAATAGCACAAAGGATAGTAGAGGGGATTTGGGAACACACTGTTGTAAGGTCCTTATGTTACACGTGATGCTATATAATATTATCAATTAGGTAGACTACAGTCAAGCAAAGATGTATTTGTAAGTCCTAGAACAAGTATTAAACTTTTTTAAAAAATGTAAATAATAAGCCAATACTTTAGATAAAATGGAATGATAAAAAAATACTCAACCTAAAAGAAGGCAGAAAAAGAGGGAAAAGAAACAAACAACAAATAGAACAAATAGAAAAGTGCTAGCAAGATGATAGATTATATTTCAACCATATAAATAATTATATCAAATGTAAATTGAACAAACACATCAATTAAAAGACAGAAATTGTCAGATTGGATAAAAAGCAAGGCACAACTGTATGCTGTCAACATGAAATGTACTTTAAATATAGAGACATAGATACGTTAAAGGTAAAAGGGTAGAAAAGATATGCCATGCTGACAGTAATAAAAAATGGCTGATTGGTTATATTAATATCAGAAAATGTAGAACAAGGAATATCACCAGGAATAAAGAGAAACATTACATAACAACAGTGAGGTTAATTCACCAAGAAGACATAACAATTAATGAGTTTGTAGCTAACACTAGAGCTTCAAAATATAAGTAAAAACTTTTAGAACTGAAAGGAGAAATAGAAAGTCCCCAGTTATAGATGGAGGCTCCAATACTTCCACATTTTAATCAATAAAACAAGGTGTAGATACAGTTGATACTTGAACAATATGGGTTTGAACTGCACAGGTCCACTTATATGTGGATTTTTTTTTTTCAATAAGTATATTGGAAAATTGGAGATTTTTGGTAATTTGAAAAAACTTGCAGGTGAACCACATAGCCTAGGAATATCAAAAAAATAAGAAAAATTTAGGTATGTCATGAATGCATAAAATATATATAGATACTAGTCCACTTTATCCTTTAGTACCATAAAATATACACAAATCTATTATAAAAAATTAAAATTTATCAAAACATACACACCATTTGCAGTCGAGAGAAATGTAAATAAAGGTAAAGATGCAGCATTAAATCATAACTGCATGAAATTAACTGTGGTACATACTGTACTGATGTAATCATTTTGCAGCCACCTCCTGTTGCTATTGCAGTGAGCTCAAGTGTTGTATCCATTTAAAATGCTGTGTGATGTTAATCATCTTCGCCTGAGCAGTTTGTCTCTCCAGTAAATTGCATTATTGCAGTAAAAAGAGATCTATTGTGGTTCTCATGTGTTTTTCATCGTGGTTAGTGCAATACTGTAAGCCTTGAACTAACACCACGGGAACCATACGAAGTGCCACTAGTAATTCTGGAAGTGCTCCCAAGAAGCAGAGAAAAGTCATGATATTATAAGAAGAAATTGAATTGCTTGGTATGTACCAAAAATTGAGGTCTACAGCTGGACTCTTTATGTTATCGATAAGGTTTCCAGTCAACAATGGGCTATTATTAGTAGTTATGTTTTAGAGAAGTCAAAAGTTATACATGGATTATTGAACTGCACAGAGGGTCAACATCCCTAAGCTCCACATTGTTCAAAGATGAACTGTATGTGTATTCCAAGCTACCATGTATATAAAATCTGTAAATGGAAAATCCATTGCTTAAGCAGACATTCATCTGGGGCACCAAAAGCTGCTTTCCAATTTTTTGCAACCATTTTCTGTCTCTACAAGTGATTCTGTCCAAATCAGCTCACTTACTTGACTTGGGGTGCCTAAAATGGGAGAATGTGAATATGAAGCTGTTGGCAGCCAACTCTTGAGAGCTTGTCTGCCGTATAAAAGACTGAGTCCAAACTACAGAGGAAAGCAGAGCCAAGGAATGGGTATCTTGTTATCAGAAGAAAGCTCTGTAAAAGTGTTTAATTCCTGTTTCATTTTCAATCACTTATTTCTATACAGTGATCACTGTTATAGACACTAGAGATACAATAGTGAACAAAAGTAATCTCATCCCTGCTCTCATGGAGCTCATACTCTATTGAGGGATGAGGCAGAATCAAACCTGTAAACGAATGTTTGCAAGTGTTGCCTGCATTGTAATTCCAGGTGGTGGCAAATACTATGAAGAAAAATAAAGTGTGTGTGTGTGTGTGTGTGTGTGTGTGTGTGTGCGCGCGTGCGCGCGCGCGCTGTTAAAGAATGACTCTGATGGAGACATACTCTTTTATAGGATGGTCAGGAGAAGGTTAAAGAGGAAGTAGAGCCAACCGACTCGCAGCATTGTGGGTCACTGTAAAGACTGAATTGCTCAATTCCACCTTAAGAGAGCTATTTGGAGGGTTTTAAGCAAAGAACTGTAATATTCTGGTATTTTACAAAATCTGTCATAAAGTATAAATCTATCTGCTATAAAGTATAAAAAGGCATTTGGTGAAAAGTTTTCTTCCTATTCCTAAACCCCTTCTACTCACTCCTACCAGAAACCACTGTTAATAATTTCTTGTAAATTGTGCTAGATCTTTTTTATGCATATACAAGTATAAACAAAACTTTATTATTCTTATCCCTCCTTTTTATACAAATGGTAGCATCCTATGCAAGACTATGCTATCCCATGCATTTTTAATTGAAAAATGTATATCTTGTTATATGTGTGTGTGTGTATATATACATACACACACACACACACACACACACACACACACACACATATATATGATACCTTGAAAATCTCCCTATCAGTACACAAAGAATTAGAGGTGAACAGTATCCCAAGGAATGAAGGCATGTAGCTTATTTAACCAATATCCTATTGATGAGCATTTGCAAATAGTGCTGCATCATAAACTTGTACGTGCATCATTTCAAATGTGTGCAAGTACATCTTTAAGATAAATTCACAGAAGTAAAATTGCTTAATCAAAGGGCATCTTCATTTGTGATTTTGCAAGGTTCTGCCAAATTGCCCTTCACAGGAGTTTGGACTCTACCAACAATGGATGAGGTTGACTATTTTCTCACAGCCTCCCCCACCCCTGCTGTTTTAATGGTAATAGATTTTACTCTGTACTAGGAGCTGTTATAAGCATGTTATATACATTTATACATTTAACCCTTAAAGTAATCTCATTATGTGGTGAGTATAATTATGATCCCCATCTTACACATGAAGGAACTAGGGACAGAGAAGTCAAGAAATGTGTTCAAAGTCACTCTTCTAGTAGGACTGGAGCCCATGTAGTCTGGCTTTAGGCACAGGCTCCACTAGTACTCCACCGAGTCTCTTTAAACAACTTTTGGACTTTTGCCAATAAAAGAGGTCAAAATACAGTTTTTGATTTCTTGTATGAGTGGGAGATAACCCCTGTTTTCCATTGTTATGACTCAAATTATAATTTACTTTTCTCCAAACTATTTGTTCATGTCATTTACCAAAGTTATGTGATTATGTTTTTCATATTAATTTGTAGAAGCTCTTTATAATGGAAACAGCAGCCTTTTGGCCCTTATTTTTTAATTCACTTAGTGTACTTTTTCCTCCCACGTATAAGCCTTTGATTTATATGTTGTCAGTACAGGGTCAGATCAGATCAAGGTCAGATCTCTTTTGAGATAGCAGGGGGAAACCTGCATGTTTATGTACTATTGGGAACGATTCACTAGAGTGGGAAATTTTTGCATAAGGAAACAAGTTAGGATTGCTGGAGTGATGCATTTGTCAAGTAAGAGTGGGTGGATCCTAGTGAGCATTAGACAGTATCACACAGAGTCTATCTATCGTGACATAGGAAACAAAGAGTACATGGGCACACATGCTAGTATATGGGCTGGTGGGGTTCTGGAAGTCTGTGCCAGATTTCTTCTAAGGGCTCTTTTTTTTCTTAGTGAATTAACAAAGCAGGTCATCAGCTGAGAGTATAGATCAAGGAGGGGAAGACATGAAATAATAGCTAGCAGAGAGATAATGAATGGACTAGAGAAACACAGAATGACTGTGAGGCTGCACTAGCAGTCCTCTTAAGGTTCGTGGTCATGAATATAAAGCAAGACCAGACAGTGTGTTTTTCTCTAGCCACATTTAATTGAACATATCCAGGGGCAGAGTAGACAGATGAATTTAATGAGAGTTGGGGATTCTCATAGCAAGTTCACCAGGTGAGAGAAGGGCAGGTATATCCATGTTGATTATAATAATGGACCATGGGATTTAAGCTGTGTAAGGAGGAACAATGTGAAGGTGGATTTAAAGGATTCTTGAAATTGGAGTATTGAAGAAAATGAGCTGGAAACTTAAGGTGTGGGTGATAGAGTGGAATGCATGAAGTAAGTCTTAGGGAGGGACTGCAGTTATTGATAATGAATAATAATAAGGCCTGTATCATGACCATGGGAATGTCTGAGGTGGGATGTAGGACAATCTCTTTGGATTTTTTTTCTTCAAGCCTCATTAAGAAGAGAAAAGAAAATCAAACATAATAAGGCCTGTATCATGACCATGGGAATGTCTGAGGTGGGATGTAGGACAATCTCTTTGAATTTTTTTTCTTCAAGCCTCATTAAGAAGAGAAAAGCAAATCAAATGGGACAGATGATAGGAGAAGAAACATATCAACAAAAATCTGGCATACAGAAAGCAAATGGATCAGAGGAAAGAAAATGGAATATAGAATAAGCAGCACAAAAAGAAACCAAATAAGGAGGGGAGGGGAAGTGTGAGACTTACAAGAGGCATACCTAAAAAATAGGGACAGCAAAATGTTGGAAGTAAAAGGTTGAAAAATATATACAATGTCAACATAACTCAAAGAAAGATGGTATAGCAGTACTAACATCAAAGTAGCCTTTAAGTTGAAAACTATTCCTAGAGATAGAGAAGGACATTTTATAATAGTAAAAGGCCCTACCTATCAGGCAGATGCAACAATTCTAAAATATGTATTGACCTATTAACTTAACCTGAAATAATACAAAATTTTAAATGACATAACTTCAAAGATATGTAAATAAATTCATATTCTTGGTGGGAGATTTTAAGACAATTCTTTCAGTAGCCGATAGAAGAAATAGACAAAAAATAAGGATTTGGAATATTTAAACAGTATAATTAACAAACAACTCTAGAAGAGACAACTTTATCAAGTGCACATGGATCATTTATCAAAATTATCCAAATGCAGGACATAAAGCAATTCTCAACAAATTTCAAAGGATTATATCAGAGTGTGATTTCTGATCATGGTGAAAATTAGCTAGAAATAAAAACAAAAGAAAACTTGAAAACATCCATATGTTTGAAAATTAAGCACTATACTTCTAAATAATCCATTGGTCAAAAAAATTAAACAAAAATCAGAAAAAATTGTGAACTAAAAATGATTAAAATGCTATTTATCAAAACTTGTGATACTTACATAAAGCTGTGTTTAGATAGAAATTTATAGCCTTAAGTACATATGGTTGAAGTAAGAAAGGCTGAAAATTTATGACTTAATCATCCATTTCAAGAAGATGGGAAATGAACATAAAATTGAATCAAAAGAAAGTAGAAGGAAGGAAATAATAAAGGCAGAAAGGCTGAAAATTTATGACTTAATCATCCATTTCAAGAAGATGGGAAATGAACATAAAAGTGAATCAAAAGAAAGTAGAAGGAAGGAAATAATAAAGGTAAAAATAGAAATCAATGAAATAGAAGGCAAGGATAAGATACAACTAATCAACAATCAAAATTGGTTCTTCATGTTGAATTACAAGGCTGACTTGTTGCTCTAGTACAACAATCTCTTAAACTTTGTAAGTGCTTAGAATGCCAAATATACTGCTTCCTTAATTCAAAACATGAGTAATTCAGGTAAAATTATCTTTACAATTTCTATACTTAATATTAATTTTTCCCAAGTTTAAAATATGCATACTCACTAAGAAAACAATTATGCACCCCAAATAATTTTGAATATCGAGAATATGAAAATATTCTTAGGCTTCTTCAGCATGCTGATTTGCTTTTTGTTTGTTTTTTAAGTACCAGCAATATCAGTCAGGTTGCTACTAGATCTTGTTTGAGACTGGTGGGACATGGTGAACCCTTTTATAGTTGCTATATCAATGGCTCCAAACGTAAAGGAGAAGTTGGTTATTGTACCTATTCTCTCAAATTTGAATTATTTTATTCCCAATTTTCGAATAAGCTTAAAGTCTGTAACTCTCATGCAATAACTACACACTTGATTGAAGTTTGCATTCATTGGCTCTTATATATAAAATTGTCTTCCCCTCCACTGACTAAAGACCTTTAACAGAATTCTTAATTCTTTCCCTTTTTTCCCTGACTTGTTGGAGCACACAGCTCTTAGTAATATTAGAAGAGCTGATTGGATTCTGCACATCTCAAGGCTATATCTGAATCTATTCACACCATATTGCTACTGATAATTTGTTCAATGTGAGGAACTGGAATGCATCATGCACAATTGGTATATCACATAACTGTATTTTATCCTGTTTGAAACATGTCATATTTCTAGCATGTCATGACCCTAACTTTTTTAGCTCTTACTCCTCTAGGACAACAAAGACTGCAAAAAATGAAACCAAAGGAGGGCCTCTCAAGCACTGACCTCAGAGCTCATCCCAGAAGTTGGGTGTCCACACCATGAAAAAATAAAAACACCCCGTCATTGTTGACACTAATTATGTCCTTCACTTGCATCTTCTCAGAAGAAAAGCCAAGAATGAAATTCCCATGAAAGACAAGCTCCTTCTCATCACTGGGGGTGGCCTCTTTAGTACAGGGTTGCAGTCCAGTTCCAGTGTAGTGTGGGATAGTACACGTGGCCAATGCCTGTGCTATTCCTAGCGCATGGAGAAAGAAGGGAACATCTCCTGTGACATCTACCATCCATGACTCAGCAGCAAGAAGAATATACAAAAAATAGGCAAGAGGAGACTCAACGACATTACTTAGAATTTTCTTCCATTACACATAATTGCATTACACATAATTGCATATGTCATCATTTAACACAGTGTTATATACAAACAGATTTGTAGATTATTAACTGTTTAAACATTACATTTAGTCGGTTGGACTGCGGATTGGTAAAATGTGGTATTGGTCAGCCACCAGCAGGGTGAGTCTGATTTATACTTAGAAGGCCTATTTAACTCTCACACATTCTGCTTTATCAGCTTCATTAGTAACATAATTGATATTTAGACTTCCATACCCAGGGCAAGCTTTGTGCTTTTATGACCTAAGCAGTCAGACACACAGGGTCTTGTACTTAAAAAATCACTGGATTTGGTTAAATGCCATGCTGTCCTTGACTTGAAATTCTTAATGGTCATTAAATGAAGGGACTCACATTTTCACTTTGCACTGGGTCCTGCAGATTTTGAAGGCAGTTCTACTTATATCACTCATTTACTTTTAGTTCTCAGTTGGTTCTACTTAGCTAGGGAAAAGAGATGCTATTTATTGAATAGCTCCTCAAAATTCCAATATACTACATCACATAGAGAGTGACATCATGTAATGATAAAAAGCACAATCTATGGAATTTATGAAGAAGATATATGCATAAAATTGATTTATATCATGCAATGTAGAAATTAAATACATTATATTGAACAATTAGTAAAATAAAGAAAATGTGGTAAAAATATGATTATAAGTAAAGGCTTTAATATACTTCTTTTAGAATAGGATGGTTACAATAGCCAAAAACATTAAAACAAAACATGGAGGAATTGAATATCCCTCCCATGGAGATTTATATTTTTCTATATGTCTATGGAACATTTACAAAAATCAGTTGTTTGCTTAATCTCAAAGAAAATTTTAAAACCTAAAAAACTGAGGGATTTTATAGCTTACATTTAATTAGCATAATCCAATAAAATTTGAAAAAATAAATGAAAGAGGCTCCCACCAAAATCTTAACTATGTGGACATAAAGAAAGATACATGCTCCTGGAAAATTTTTGAAATTAAAGAGTAAAACCTGGAAATTACATCAAGAAAGCAGTAAAGAGGAGCACCTGAATTTTGAAAACCAACAGGAATAAGAGGATTTATTCCCCCAAAAGGAATAAAGTACTCAAGAAATTTAGGGGGGAAAAACCCCAACAAAACACAAAATAGAGTAAAGTTATTAGCTGATGGAATTTATAAAAATAAAAAGAGGAAAATAATAAAACAATAAAATCCTAAAAAGGACCAGAAAAGTATACATGCAGTGTTTTTTAAAAAGATTAAAGAGATATCTAACTCATTCTCAGGTGATCATGATTAAGAAAGAGTGAGGAAAAAAATAAATCACATTAAGAATAAAACATCAGCCATACCACAGGTACAGGAGAGGTTAAATCTATAGCAACAAAATGGAAAATCTACAAAAAGTTGTTTACTAGCTAAATACAAATTACCAAATTTACCCCAAAATAAATGTAAAACCTAAAATTATCAATTACCTGAGAGACATTAGAAAGGCATTTAAATACTGTCTACACCATTGAAAAAGCCAGCAAGAACAGAGAAGCTCAAAGCAGAATTTTAGCTAACTCTTAAGAACAGCAAGTTTCAATTTTATTTAAAACCTATCAAGTTGTAGAAATAGTTAGAATGCTCCCCAGTTCACTTTTTGAAGACATCCTAATGTTAACACCAAAATCTTAAAAATTAGTTAAAAATATATATAGCCCTATAATACAAGAATATCACATAACTTCTATAAGCTTTGGAAAAGAAGGCTTTAAGAAAAACATTTCATCCATGTTTTGATTCTATACCTAGAAAATCTAAAAACTGTAGAAAAAAATCAAAATGAATAAGGAAAATACTCCCAAATCAATACCTTCTTTTCTAGTAATAAACAACTAGAAATGGAAATGGGAAACATATCCCATCCCCAATATCAATAAAACCTATAGAAACACAGAAATAAATATGATAATACAGGCACAATAAAATAAAATTATATGAAAGTAGAAAAAACAAGACATAAACAAGTGGAAATAATATTCTTGGATATAAATATCAAATTTAATAAAAATATATTACCTCGATGTTTATTTATGGATTTTATGCAACTCCAATTAGAATCCAAATTGTTTTATAGATTGTGAGAGTGGGGAAGATAGTTAACATGATCTTAAATTTCTCCAGAAGAATAACTATTTGAGAACAGCCAAGAAAAGTTTCTGAAAGAACAAAGTGAGGATTCATTGGTCTTATCAGATATCAGGATGTACTATAAAACTATAATAATCAGACTGGTGGAATAGAATAAATATTCCAGATATAAATCTCCGTATACATAAAAAAATTTAATATATGCCAAAGGTGGTCATTTAATTCTTTAGGAAAGATATGATTTTAATAAATGATTTTGGGACAAGTAGACATATGTCTTGAAAAAAATTGGATATTTATCCAATTTAAAATTTAAAAATTGAAGTGAATTAAATAATTGAATAGGGAAAAAAATAATACAGGTCTTACAGGAAAATTCAAGAGACCTAATATTGACCTACAGTTAATGGAGTGCTTATATACTATGAGATGAAAAAGGAACAAAAACCAACCTATTTTTAATAAAAATGAGCAATCGATTTGGAAAAAAATAATTACAACATAAATTAAGATAAAGTCTCGGTAGTGATAATAAAAATAGGGCAGCAAAAGGGATAAATAGAAAAAATGGGCAGAAATACGCATATTAACCAACAGCAACCTAAGTCCCTCACAAATATGAAAAGATTCTTAAACTTACTAGGAGTTAGGAAAGCACAGATGAAAGTAGCAATGAATATTATTGCATTCTTATCAGACTGACAAACAACTGCTGGCTATGAGATGAAAAAGGAACAAAAACCAACCTATTTTTAATAAAAATGAGCAATCGATTTGGAAAAAATAATTACAACATAAATTAAGATAAAGTCTCGGTAGTGATAATAAAAATAGGGCAGCAAAAGGGATAAATAGAAAAAATGGGCAGAAATACGCATATTAACCAACAGCAACCTAAGTCCCTCACAAATATGAAAAGATTCTTAAACTTACTAGGAGTTAGGAAAGCACAGATGAAAGTAGCAATGAATATTATTGCATTCTTATCAGACTGACAAACAACTGCTGGTGGAAATGTGCGTCGCCAGTGCTTTTCTGAAAGCAATCTGCAAACATCCGTTGAAATTTAAAAGTTAATGTATACTCTTTGGTTTAATATCAGTCCTGGGAACGTAACCCGTATAAACCAAGCCTGCCAGACGTCATGATATTTGTACAAGGAAGTCGACTGTGGCTGTATTGAGAGTGGAAAAGGTGCGGCCGCGGGCGCGGGGCGCGGGGCTGGGCGGCGGTTGGAGGTAACGGAGCAGCGCGAGCACGTCGTGGCGGCGGCGAGGACGAGGACGCGGACGCTGGCGGGGCCGGGCCGGCGGGAGGAGGGGGAGCGACGGCGGAGCCCTCGGGGGTCTGCGGATGCGGCGTCGGTGGCCGACAGCTACACACTCATCAGAGGGAGCCTCACCCAGGCGGCCTGAAGGTGACTCCACAGCTCTCTCTGCCTCCCTCGACCCGCCCGAGGGTTTCTGGGCCTTGCTCCTTCTGCTGGCCTTTGTGGGGATCCGAACCCTTGACCCGGGTGTTACAACGCTGTGAAACACTCAGAAGATCTGCTGACATCATCCGTTGACCATATCTTCTCTTCTATAATTTTCATCTGTCTGTGCTGCAATGTGGGTAATTTCTTTGGATCTGTGTACCAGTTGGCTAATTCCCTCTTCAGGGAAAAGAATGTGTGAAAACTCAACCCCATCCGTGAATTTGTTACAACACAGGAGAAGTAATTCTGCCTAAGGTCACCAAAGAAGAAGAAAGATGTTGCGGATAAAGATTGAGTCCAATTACATAATGCACTCCAGTGCCTACTGGTGGTGGGCCCCAGGTGCTTGGTGTGAAGGAGCAAGAAGCAGCAGGTCCACACACAGGGGTGGTGCTAGAGTTTGCAGCCATAGCAGGTGTGGTGAGGCCAGGTAAGCTGCAGGAACCCTTATGGGTGGTGAAAATAGATGGGTCTCCTATCGCATGTTTCTTCCTCATGGTGGTGGCTCTTCTTTGTGTAAGGGCTTTTTCTGTTCAGGTGTGCCCAAGGTGGTCTGATGGAAAGCAGGAGCACAAGGGCATCCAACCTTGGGTATGGTGCCAGTGTGTGGGCAGGTGTTCCCCAGACACCTGGAATGTAGGTGACTGAAAGTGTGCTCAAATACAGGAGTGCTCCTGGCCCCTCCTGTCCCAGCAACTGTCCTGTGGCCAGATGGGTCCCAGGTTACCTGACCAAAGCCAGAAACAGAAGTGGTGCAGGGTGTTCCACTCAGTCCTGCTACAAAGTTGAGTTCTCTGGATGCAGAACTGGGGCCTGGATCAGACATGCTGACCCCAAAGCTCCCACCACCCATATGTGTTGCAGGTCCCATGAATGCCAGTGGGCCCCAAGTGGTGTTGGCCAACAGTGAGGTACTGTTCCCAGTGCTGGGCATCCCGGTGGCACCTCCAAAGCCAAAAATCATGTCTTTGCTAATGGGGAAAGCACTTGGGGTGTTACCAAAGGCCAGGTGGGTGTTGGCTAGTGGGCCAAATGCAGACCCTGGTGGTGTCGAACCTACAACTCAGGCTGCATGATGCTGCTACCAGGCAGCTGGGTTGCAGGGGAAGTCAGGCCTGTAGCTTGTGCTGGAGCTGGGGGATTCCCCCAAAGGAAAGTTGCTGTAAGACTGCTGCCCACCAGGGACCCCAAGCAGGGGCGGCTGCTGGATTTAAATGGTGGTTGGATCTTACGTTTGGTCCCCTCACTGACTGTGCAAACCAAACGGTGGCAACTTGGGCTGAGGCAGTGCAGCCATGGGGTGGTGTGTTCCCAGAGCCAGGAAGCACCATGTAAAATGGCATGTAGTTCTCTCTGGAGATGGGGGGAGACTAGAAGAGGACAGCCTTGGAAGAAGGGGTGGTATCCATAGTATCGGAGTCAAAGGCAGCCTTGGATGATATTATTGCAGAGGAGCTGCCTACTAGACTGGAGTCGGTGGTGGTGGTGGTGGTGGTGAGAGTAACTGGGACCTGCAAAGTGTGAGTGGGCAGGAGCAGGGAGTCTATGGCCTCTGCAGCAGCGGGGGAGGGGTGGGGCTGAGGGTAGTGCAGTCTGGCCTGGCCTCTGTCTCATCCCACAAGGCCTCCTCATCCTCCACCACCCTGCTGTTCGCTTGACACTCAGTGCTCTCCAAAGTGCCCTGGTCTTCTTCCTCAGTAGCTCTGCCAAGAATCTTCGGAGATGAGCAGCTCACTTGCATTTCCTGGTAGCAGCAGTGGCAGTGGCAGTGGCATCGGCATCCCAGGTTTCCTTCTGCAGGACCTACTCCTGGCAGCTGTGGGTGGAATGCAGCTGTCCGATGGACTATCCAGAGGCTTTTTGCACTGCAGCTACTTCCCTGGTATCAGCGAACCTGGAGAGCTGGGCCGATGGTCTTCCTCCTGCACTTCCTTGGCCTTCTTCTCTGGCAGCAAGGAACAGCCTGGGGTTGGGTCAGGGAGCACTGCCTCATCTGGATCAGGCTTTCCTGGAGGCTGGACACCTCCAGCAGGGCTGCGTGAGATGGGACAGTGTGGCCTTCAGAGAGGGAGCTGGTGGGAGACAGCTGGGCCTTGTCCCTCAAGTTGTTTCCTGAGTGCTTGGGATAGATGCCTCCTTCCAGAGGACCAGGACTGCACATGAAGGAAGGGGAGGTCTCCTTTGTCCTCCAGGGACTTAGATGTGGAGGAAACATCCCCGTTGCTAGCGGGGGCCTGTTCTTAGCATGCTACCCTTCTGTCTGTACATGATCCTCCTCTTCCTTTGCCATACCTTTTCTGGACTCTTCTTGGGCCCTGGCCTCAGTCTCCTTTGGGCAATGAAGGGGCAGATGACTCGATGTTACCAGCTTTGTAGCTGAGACTACTTGCTCAGGTGGTGAAGGCAGAAGAGTAAACTTGCACTGGGAAGGAGGGATCCTTACGGAACTCAAGTGTCTGAATATCAGGAAGTTGTAAGCAGACAGCTCGAGCTTCTTTGGAGCCTCCCCCCAGGATGTCTGAGGAAGGATCCCCACAGAGGAGGACATAGCCTGCCTGATAGGGTAGTGCCTCTAGGGAGTGATTTAATAGCTGGCTGGTAAAGGTACACAATTCCAATTCCAGGTGGAATTCCAAGTGGCCGAGGATGGCTAAGCTGGGCTGATGGCGGGAAGGGGGACCAAGCTTCCTGAAAAATTTCCCATTTAGGGCAGGCCATGCACACTAGGACCCCAAGAGAGGTAGGAACAGAGAGAACTCTCCTTAGCTTCCACCTCTTCTCAGGACCAAGCAGGCATTCTTCAGTTAGGTGTTGCTCAGCTCAGCACTTGATGTCCCAGTGGAATGTGTGACAGAGAAAAGGCATGCCAGGGAGGGCATGTGAGCCCAGAGCAGGGTGTCAACTGGAGGTGCCAAAAGGCAAGGGGTGAGTTCCCACCAACCATCCCTAGCTGGATGTTAACACTTGGGGACTTCTGGAGTTTGGCACCAGATGGGCCACCATTTGGGGACTATGGAGTCCCAGTCTGCCAGAGCTCATCCAGCCCTGGCACAGGCTCTGCAGGCTCCTCAGTGCCTGGAGTGGGGAGCTAGATTGGGCACCCAGTGGCTGTGTGGGGGCTATCGCTCTCCCCCAGGTCCTGGAGGCAGAACCTGCTCTGCTCATGGCTAACTAACTGCTTAAAATATTTCCCCTTTAAATGTATGGACCCCCGGTTCACTGGGAAATGGGCTGTCATTCATTCTGGCTACTTCCTGCTGGGTTGGGGCAGTGAAAGGACATTAGGAGTCCTTTGACACTTGCTGTCTGTCAAGCAAAAGGGATGGAGGTGGTTGTCAGTGTCCTTCCAAAGGGCCCACATATTTGTCCTCAGTGTGCCTGGGCAAAAGGGTGTATTCCTGTTCCAGTGGCTGATATCCTGTTGAAACATGATGTTGGCCTGTATCTGCTGAAGCCTGCCACTTCATTGACACCCTCAGCTCCAGTCCAGTGATGTTGATCCATTGTGCTGGGGCCGACTGGAGAGGGCCTCCTCAGTCCTGGGTCAGTATTTGGACTGTGATCAGTGGCCCCCACTCCCTTCAGTCCGAGGGACAGAGAGTGGCCCAGTGCACCACCTGCTGGCATCTGTAGCAAGGTGCCTTAGGAGGTTTGTCCCAATTTGGACACCTCTGAGCCAAATGGCCCGATTGTCGGCAAATGTGGCATTTATCTTTATTGGACTTGGCAGCCTGGGTATCTTTGGAGGCAGTTTGGCCCTGCAGGGCTGACAGTAATTGAGTGTGTCTGGTTTCTTTCCTTTTTTCTTTTTCCTTCACCCATAATTCTTCCTCTTGGTCTTGGTTGTGAAAGACCTTTGAGCCAGTGACTATGATCTCATCTAGGGTAACCCCTGGCTCCTGAGTTAATCTTTGAAGTTTTCAGCATTTATCAGGAGCCGATTGAGTTAAAAATTTGTCTTTTAAGATAACCTGGCCTTCGTAGGTCTCAAGGTCCAAATTGGTATGTTTAATGAAGGCTTCCCCATAGCCTATTTAAGAAGGCTGTGGGATTTTCATTTGCTTCCTGAGTGATGGTGGTTATCTTTGAGTAATTAATGGCCTTGTGTCTACTCCCTTTTAGTCCTGCCTTTAAGCAAATAATATAGTGGTCTCTTTCCCATTGATGCTCTGGCTTATTGTAATCCCATCGAGGGTCACTGTTGGGAACTGCTGTGACCCCTGTGGGATATTTGGGGTAGGAGAGATGGAGGCTATCTGCAAATTTTTGAGCTTCCCTTTGAATACTTTCAAGCTGTGTGTCAGATAAAGCTTGACTTACTATGACCCTGAGGTCCTTCCATGTCAAGTCATATGCCAGAGTAACATGTTGGAAGGCCTCTATATATCTATCTGGGTTGTCTGTAAAACTACTCATTTCTATCTTAACCTGTTTAAGTTCCACTAGGGAAAAAGATCTATGTACCAGTTGGGGCCCAATCTCTGGCTGCCTCCACTAGCGGACAAATCTTGGAAGGTGGCAGTGGAGGATTTCCCTGGGATGCACCCCCGTAAGGTGGTGGGGAATTTTATAGGACTGTGGGGAAAGGGAATATAAAGGTTATGGCTGGAGAGTGGCCAGGGTAAAGCATTTGTCTCTGTTGTCTATGGGGGATATTGC
Organism: Galeopterus variegatus; assembly: GCF_000696425.1. Lineage (NCBI taxonomy): Eukaryota > Metazoa > Chordata > Mammalia > Dermoptera > Cynocephalidae > Galeopterus > Galeopterus variegatus. The sequence goes on along the minus strand of NW_007728875.1, from coordinate 158,288 downwards.
AAGCTGGCCAGCGACCTCCATGTGGGAGGATCTGGTTTGGTTTACTGAATGCTTCAGACCTGTGTGTGAATACAGGGATGCCCTAAAAATTCCAAAAGAATTGTTGGAAATTCTCACCAAAGTGGTTGGAAGTAAAAGGTGGAAAAGAGAAAGTGAACAGGTTATAACAGCAGTGGCTTGGCCCCTTCTCTACAAACCCGTCTGGAACTGGAGAAGACTAGGGAGGCTTTAACTTTGGAGAGGGATGTCACAGCTGCCTACTCCGCTAATGCTGACTTACTGTCAAAAAAAGTCCAACAGCAAGAACACCTTGAGGCAATGGCTTGTAGGGTGGCCAAAATTCAGGACTGAAAGCTGCCTCATGCAAAAGTTAGAACAATAATCTCTCAAGAGGATTGGAATCCCAAATGATGAGACCCACGAAACAATGGTTCATTGAACATTATCACTGAGAAAGATGAGGAGGACCCATTACAGGCATGTGTTCTAATTCAAACAAAGACCCAGGCTACTAGGGAGCTGGGAGACAATAGAGAAGAAATTTCTGCTAGCCAAAAAACAAGTGGAAGGTAATATTTTTTTGCTGAACTGGTGGAGCTTACCAGCAGATTTAAACAGAAGAGTAGTGAGGAGATGGCTGTGTGGGTGCTCCATTAGTGGAACACGGGGGAGATGGTGAGCTGGGAGACAATAGAGAAGAAATTTCTGCTAGCCAAAAAACAAGTGGAAGGTAATATTTCTTTGCTGAACTGGTGGAGCTTACCAGCAGATTTAAACAGAAGAGTAGTGAGGAGATGGCTGTGTGGGTGCTCCATTAGTGGAACATGGGGGAGATGGAGTTATGCTAAATGGCCAAGAAATGTCTAAGTGACTGCTCAGCCTGCACTTTGGCAGAGGCTGTACCTTGCCAAGGTGGAGGAAATTGAGCTCAGATAGCCAATCTAAGGGCTGGCATTCGAATGGCCTGAGCAAATGAGAAGGATGTGCCATCTCCACCCCTAGGGTGGATCTCCATGAAGAATTACAAGAAGTTGTGAGAGAGTTAGGGATAAAACATGTCCCCTATGCCCCAAATTTTAGAGGACCAGATGCAGAACTGTTCTCACCTGGAATGAAAGATCACATCCTTCAGTCTGCTCCTGGTGCTTGATATGGGACTTTGGTCTCCATATTAGCACCTATGGTAACTCAACCCACACAGAGAGTAGCACTGTGGCAGACCTGGGTGAAATGGACCAGTTTATCCATAAAGGCAATAGAAAGGTAGATAAAGGAAAAAAGAATGCCAAAGAAGGAGATGTTAACAAAAAGGACCCAACTAGGGTGTCCCATAAACAGCTATGGAAAGATCTAGTTTTGGCTCCTACCCCTAAGGAAGGTAATGCTAAGAAACCCAATTCTGTTTTGTTGAGTCTGTGGATGGTTCTTCCCAAGGATAAACAATTCACCCCATTGAAGAGCAAAGGGGGAGATATGGAGACACAGCGCAATGCACCTCCACCCCCCAATGATTTCCAGGGGTGGATTCCCCCCAGTCCTGGGAACTAGGGGGTGGACCAACATTGCCCTCTGGTGGGTGTGGTAGGGTTGACCGGAGGCTCCATGGGGAAGTTACTATACACTGGTCCTGCACTGACAGTGGCCTGGTAAATTACATATTGCACCTATTTAAGTTTAGGGGAGAGATTCGAGCCATAGATAGATATGGGGGTCAAACAATGAACGTAAAACAAATCAGCTTGTATTTGCAAATTGGATGACTGTTCACTCACCTTTTCTTTGTATATATCTCTCCCATCCCTGAATATATACTGGGGTTGGATGTGTTATCAGACCTTGACCTTACAATTACCACGGGTGAGTTTAGGCTGTGCATTCAAGCAATCAAGCCTATTTTGGCAGAACATACAAAATGGGACCCTGTGTGGCTACCCATGCCTCTCTGGGTTGTTAATATAAATTAATACAAGCTGCCAGGGGGCATGATGAGATCACCACTACAATTAAAGAACTAGAAAGGGCTGGGGTAATAAGACCAGACCAGATCTCCTATGATGGCCTGGTGTGGCTGCTTAGGAAACCTAATGGCACCTGGTGTGTGACTGTGGACTACAGGGAATTAAACATGGTCACTCCACTCATACATGCTGCTGTGCCTAATGCAGCTTCTCTTCTGGAACAGATTTCCTCATCTCTTAAGATGTATCACCATGTATTGGACTTGGCTAATGCTTTCTTTAGTATTCCCTTAGAGAAACCATCACAGAGTGTTTCCCTTTATGTGGAATGGGCAGCAATGGACGTTCCAAGTGTTACCACAAGGGTCCCTCTGTAGCCCCACCATCTGTCATGGTATGGTAGCTAGAGATTTAGAAAAATGTAAGACAAGTGAGTCCCTAAAAATGTATCATTGTATTGATAATGTCATGTTAACCAGTGATGACTTTCCTTTTCTCTCCTGAGCAGCAGTGTCTTTACAGCACACTTGAAGACCTGAGGATGGGAGGTAAATGACAACAAAATACAAGGGCCTGGGCAATTGGTAGCATTCCTGGGCATTATCTTGTTGGGTAGGACAAAAGTCACTCCAGAGGCCATGGTTGATAAAGCATAGGCCTTTCTCGCACCCCAGACTATGAACGATTTGTGGACACTTGCAGGGTTGTTGGGCCACTGGTGTCATTTACTCCTCACTTTGCACAAATCTGGAGCCCCCTGTATGCCATGGTAACAAAGATGCTAGATGGCATTGGGATACTCCCCACCAAGAGACATTTGATAAAGCTAAACTGGTTGTTAAACAAGTATGGGCCTTAGGAGTGTTGATGCCAGACATAGGCTGTGAACTGGATATTAGTGCTTATCCAGAGGGGTTTGGTTGAGGCCTGTGGCAGAGGCAGAATGGGAAACACATCCCATTAGGATTCTAGTCACTCCTTTGGAAAGGTGCAGAGATCAGGTACGGTCCCATTGAAAAACAGCTCTTAGCTGTCTGTCCAGCATTGCAGCAGACTAAGGTCCTAACAATCAACTTGCTGCTGTTGGAAATATGCACTTCCTTGCCAGTAGGCAGATGGATGAAAGATATGTTTCTGAAACTGAATGGGGCCTGTGCCCAAGTAAACACCTTACAAAAATGGCATGCTTACTTACGACAGAGAAGCTCCTATAACACTAGCCCATTGTCCCAAGAACTGCATGTGCTGTTGGGGCCAGTTACTTGTGGGATTTGAACTGTATTCCAACAGAGCAAGACACTGCTCAGCCCCTTCCACAAGTACAGGAGGTGTGGGCCGTCCTCCCTCTGACACCTGGTGCATGATGGTGTAGTGGGAGAATCTGCCCACATGGTGTTCCTCTGCTGCCTGTCTGGACTTGGACATTATTGGGCCCGAGGGAGCAACTAAGCAAAGTAATCAATGGGCTGAGCTATGAGCCATGTGGATCACATTAACCCACAAACCTACGCTGCTTAACACAGCCTCTGGCAGCTGGGATATCTGGAAAGCGTTGATAACTTGGATGCCACAGTGCCCCCAAGAAAGCTGGACAATAGTTGGTAAGAGTCTGTGAGATACTGAGTTGTGGAGAAACATATGGAAAATCTGAACCCAGCTAACAGCCAGGTGTCTGTACGGCATGTGCTCATTCCCCAACCACCTTGCCAGGCCATCATGAGGCTAATGCCTTGGCTGGAGCCTGAGCTGTTTTACTAGAAGACTTGATAACACCCACCCTCTGAAGTGGCTGGTTGGGTTCATTGTAAATCTGGCCATTGAGACCCCAAAACAACATGGGAGATAGTTAAGAGATTACATTTGCCCATAAAATATTCAGACCTTTAGGCTGCAGACAGATTGTCCACAGTGTCACTTGAGATGACACTAGAGTGTAACTATAAGACATATGCCAGGGCATATTGGGCATTGTGTCCATCCTATTTCTCAGTGGCAGATAGACTACATCGGCCTTCTGCTGGTATCAGAGGGACACAAGTACATTCTGACTTGTGCAGAGACTGCCGCTGGACATGTTCAGGCCTTTGCCTATAAAAGGATGAATCAAACTGCTGCAATAAAGGGACTCACCAAGTTAGAAAGCATGTATGGGAGCACAGCCAAAATAGAGAAGGGACTCATTTCATCAGACATGGTGTACAGAAGTGACATGTTATGGATTTTCGTCTGTGTTATAACCATACCACTAATGGCCTCGTTGAATGGATGAATGGCATGATCAGTACCACACTGAAAATTTTGTGACCAGAGAGGACCTTGAAGGGATGATCCCCTCAACTGATTGAAGCCATCAGATTAATAAATGCTGCCCTCACTTGGGACACAGGCCTATATACTACTGGCTTGCAGAACACACACCAATTACCAGAGCTCTGAAGCCACAAGAACAAGAGGAGGACTGCAGCACACCCAGAGGGATGAGGGACTTGTTCTGCATTTGCCACAGGACCTCCCACATGGTAACACTTCAATAGACTGGAAACTAAAGTGGACTCCCTCTCCCAGGTGGCTTGGTATTCTCATTCTGTGGGGGGGATGGTCTTACCTCTGGCATCACACTCAGCCCCACCTTTCTATCTAGGAGAGGAGCCTACTTTAACTACTGTTACTTTTCCTGAGGCCCTAAAACAGGTGATAAAAGTTGATGTACTATGAGTGCCTGCAGAAGCTCCTGTATATGACATGTTGAGACCCTCTAGCAATGTCACAGGTTGGAATGTATGGTATTATCTACCTGGAAAAATGCCTAAACCGGGGGTGGTTTTAGCTAGTGATGATCAAACAGCAACTGTGTTACTATTAAAAGAAGACTTGCCTTATCTAGTGCCTTTGAAACATTTGTTTTGTTGCCCTTAGCTTTCTCATTCTCAGGTTCCTGCTTACAGAGCTGGGGAATGACTTTCTGTCCTGGACTGCTGCCTTTGCTGAAGCGCACAACCACTTGGACTGCTGCGCATGTGGATTGCTGCTGATGTCCAGTGCCGAGGGGATGCCACGGAAGGGGTTGCCTCCCAACAAGAAGGAACGGGAACTCTGGGTGGGACCGATGACCGTAGATGACAACGACCTGCTGGGCCCTCTAAATACAACCTGGAGGCCCACTCTGTTATGTGATTATAATGACACTAAGCACTAGGTGTTCTCATCAGTGAGGCACTACTCCAATGACTCCAGTATACCCACTGCTTATCACATCTGGGGTGGTCAGGGATGGCTTTGCACAGAATGTGGGATATTAGGCTCTGTAGACCTTTTTGTATCATACCCAACACACACATAGACCTATGGGGTGGTTACCACCCCCACCTGCGATGTCATACGCCAGGTATTGGACACTGAGTGAACAGGGAGGGAAAACAAGGCATTTAGGGCAGATGTCTTTTTGGCACCCCAAAATGACATCTGGCTATGTGGGACAAACCTATGGCCACGTTTGCCCATGGATGGACTGGCCAAGGTACTTTAGGGTTTGCATCTCCACCAGGGAGGATACACAATACTCTGCCTGGAGTGCCTTATAATCTTCAGGCTCTGAAGACCGGATGGTGCTGAAGCTTGCCTGTGGGAATGGCCAGTAGCTGGTTTCTCTCCCCAGTTACCAGACATTGTTATGTTGTGCCATATTTACTGCCACTGCCCTGAATGACTCCCACCAGAGCATTTTTTAAAAAATTAAACCAAAAAAGAGCCCAGATGAGAAAAAGTGCTGTTGCAAAATAGAATGGCTTTAGATGTATTAACTGCTGCTCACAAAGGAACATTCACTTTAATTGGAAAGGAATGTTGTACTTACAGACCTTCTTACGAGGCAAACATTACTGATCTGTTGTCCCATTTAGATCCTTGACTCTGTGGCTCACCTCTGTCCCAGTGGGGGATGGTAGTAATAGGCAATTTTCTTTGCTTGGCGAGAATTCTAAACTCATGTCGCTGCCTTTACTGCTGCTGTGATTTAGGAATGCAAAACTCCTCCCGGTATCTTGGCTCTAGGGCATTTGCGGAAGAATGACGGATAAGATTGTGAGAGCCATCAAGATGTTGGGAGTGGGGTGTGAAACTGAACATCTTGAAAGCAAAATAACTAATTTAAGTGGTAAAATAGCGCACCAGATTTATCAAATCTTGTCTTAAACTTGACCATTAGGGTACTTGCTACACAAACATCATTGCAATTTTCTTTTATGACTTTTTCCTGCTTTAATGAGAAATAAAGTCCATATCAACCAAGTTTTGGTTCCAATTTTGTGATTTGGGATAAGTCACGTATACTATGCAAACCTTCTATTATAAAAATTAACTTTTATTTCTAATATTGTAAAGGATAATATTTAAGAATAAGTTTTGGTAAATTAAATTTTTGAGGGCTTAAAAAAAGTCCTACATAAGAATTTTCTCTTGTCTAAAGTATTTACATTTATTCATAAATTTAGAGGGTAGATCATGACTTGCGTTGTCAGTGTTGGCTGCTTTAACTGTATCAAAATGTCTCTCAATATAAAGATCATGAAGAATGGTGTTCAATTCAGATTGACATGAGCTGACACCTAGGCATGGGGACTTGGCCATCACTAATGTTTGTTCATGAGTGTAAGCTGTCTTACAGAACTGCTGAACAACTCCCTGGTATTCAGATGGAGTTTGAAGTCAACTGCTCAGAAGATATGTTCCAGAAAGTTCCATGTGTTTGTATATCAGAGGATCTATGTGTTTCTATGAACTTTGGTGTGAAACGCACAACTGACAGAACCTCAAAAATTGATGTGTGGTTTGTGGAGGACAAAAGGGCAAGGTGGCAGGCACAGCTAATGGACCAATAAAGCTGCATATTTTCCTTCCGTTTTCAACCGTGCAGCCACATGGCTGCCTTCCCCCCAATGAGTGTATGTGGGAATGATGTGTACTTCTTTAGGAACAAAGCAGTTAAGAAACAGGTGTACCTTCTCTATGTTCTCTTTTCTCAAATACAGAATAAAAAGGAGAGCAAGCACCTAGGTAAGGACAGGATCACTGAAGGCTATTAACCAGGAAACCCTAATATGACTTTTTGTGATTCCGAAGTAATACCTATCACATGAAGCCACTGAAATATGAAGGATTATTCTAAAATATTACTTAACCTTCCTAATACAGAATTTGGCTTTTTTTGCTGATGGCACTTGCTCAAGATGTTTAAGGACAGTGAAGAATAATGCTGTAAATTTGTTTGTGGTCTCTTAGTCTAAAGTATTCTCATTTGTGCTTTACAGAACCCTATAAATTAGTTTGGAGGGGCAAATCTGTGAGAATTTTTCTGCAGAAGCTGAGGCTTCAGAAACTTCCTCTAGGGCACACCGCTAATAAGTGTCAGAACACAGTGGAGACTTCCAATGCAGGCAGCCAAAGCTAATACCCATGCTCTTCAAATTCTGTTCTGCCCCCTAAAACCTGGAGTTAGTAGCTCCAGTGTATCCATGATGGGTACAAATGCAATCTTAAGATCCAGCTGCATTTTTCATTCAAAGATTTTTATGGAAGTTTATTATATGTACAGGAAAGTAAACATATCATAAATGTACCACTTCAAACATTTTCAGAAATTAAATATACCTGTGTAACCAGTACCTAAACAAAGACACACACAGTTCCCAGCACCCCGATATTCCCTTATACTCCCATTTATTAATGCCCCTCAAGAGTAACCACTTACAACCTCTAACTTTTAATCTATAGATTGTACTACATTTTATGTGAGAATAAAACAGTACGTACTCTTTTTTTTTTTTTTTTTTGTCTTTTTTCGTATCCGGCAACGGATTGCAACCCTCGGTGTCGCGCCCGCACCTCGCTCAGCCAGTGAGCGGGAACCGGTCTGTATGTGGGATCCGAACCCTTGGCAGGAGCGCCGCACTGTAGCAGTGCGCCACCGGGCCAGCCCAAAACAGTACGTACTCTTAAAAAAAATAGTGGAAAAAGCATAAATGAATTAATGGAAGCATAACGAATAACCACCAATTAGAGAACCGTGGTATAAATTATGCTGTATCTACACTGTGGTATTTATTAAAAAGAATAAATCAGAGTTGAACAGTTGACTTTAAGTGATATCCAGGAGATATTTATTATTGAGTAAAATATAGAAGATGGGTGGTTATACAGGTATTCAGTTTATAATAATTTTTGTAAAAAAAAAAATACACATTCTATAATAGACAAATGTTTGTATAGGATTTTATGAGCATATAGAAATGAAGAAGTGAACATATACATACCAAGTTGTTATGAATGAGAGAATATATGGGGAGAATGAGTGTGAAGGGAGTGGAAAGGGAGAACCAAAAACTGTAGGCTAGTGTCTAAGATACACATAATCGTCTCTGCGATGTTAACGTGTTCAGCTGGAAGATCCTCAATATTCCAGAATATTGTGTCTCATATTCCTTCTGAGATATAAACTCCTCACTAATCTTTTTCTAAAAAGCCATGCCTTAGCACAGTTGCCCTAAATCAGAAGATGATTTGGACCTGACGTAGCTTTTACAGTTTCCTGATGCTATTTCATTATATCCATAGCCACCTCTAAAACTTCTAATGCTTCAGTAGGGGCAGAAATATTTCTCTGTGGATTAAAAATTATCCATTGGTGGCTCTGAGCTACTATTTCCCATAATTTCATTCATCTGATTAAAAACTATACCATCTGGGGCAATGAAATCAACTGTAAGTTTTGGGAGACACTGTGTGCCAAGAACTAGGAATCCTGCAATGGCAATGTATACCAACCTCCAGAAGCAACAAAGCACCTTCGGGCCACAGTCTCAATTAGTGCTTGGTCTGCCTAATAAATGTTTGACCTATTAGGGTCCAAAATGTCCAGAATGCTGGGTTAACTAATTAATCTTGTTCAATGCAATGTGTAATGAGAAATCTTTGCTAACTCCTCCTCCCTACCAGTTTCTTCTTAGCAACAACAGCACAGGGTCTTGCATTAAGGTCCTGGCCTTCGTCTCTATTTTACCTTATCACCAGATTCAGAGGCACAAACACACCATCAACAGACTGTACCTGAGATCCAGCCTCTTCCTCCTGTTGCCTGTGCACCCACGACTGGCACCATGGGTGGTTCTCCAGGCACTTGGGTCTTCTAGTTCAAGACTTATGTGCTAGCACTCCTGGTGACCAGAGATCCAGAAAGACTTATGGGCATAAGTACAGACTGCAAATGTGTGTGTGTGTGTGTGTGTGTGTGTGTGTGTGTGTGTGAGAGAGAGAGAGAGAGAGAGAAAACATATCCATGATCACCGATGCTTGCTCAAAATAACCATGTTCCTGCTACACTAAGGTATAAACTACCCAAAGAAGCTGTAGAAATTTATTTTCAGAACTGACAGCTTTCATTTATATAGACTCATCTAGGCAAGAGTGAAGAGATCACATGGAAAGAGAGACAGAGAGGCTGCCTCTGACATCCCAGTTTTATTGTATTGCTCTACTTGAGTTCCCTTTTCTTGAGGTAGTTTGAAAGAATTTTTGTTCCTTGAAAACAAATGATTCCTTACTAAATATGGTGTATGCTTCCAGATAGTTTGGTTTCCACCCATGCTAGACTGGTGATGCCCAAGTTCACCCTGCTGACTACCATGTTCTCAAATAACTCATGCATTTGCTGTGTAATGTAGATTTTTTGATGTGTGAGTATTCCTCACTAGATTGCAAGTTTCAGATTGTATGCTTCATTTTGTTTTATATCCTTGGAGCCCAGAACTCTGTGATCATGTTCATAGCAGATGATGTCTAGATACTTGTTAAATGAATAAACAAATAGCCAAATGACTCATTTTTTATTGGTCTTTAGAAAGATGATAATAGCAAGAAGCTCTGGAGTCTTCGGGCACTTAGAAACAATAAACAATGAGAGACAGGGAAGCCCAGATGAAAAAAAATGCTGGTGGTGCTTCCTCTTAAAGGGGGACCAGGAGAAGGGGCCACAGAACGAGATGGTCCTGAAGCCAGAACCAGAGGCAGGCAGGGTAGTCTTCCAGCACTCCAGGTGTCCTCCTTCCATCTCCCCTCCTGACCTCCCATTGACATTCAGAGGGTACCAAAATAAAACCGAGCAGAAATATCTTATATTTACATTTTAAAGATGGGGAAATACATTCGCAGAGTCAAACATTGTTTTACCAGTAACCTTACTACTGCAATTTAAAAGCCATCACATTAGTTTATTTTGTTTTTGTTTGCTTTGTTTATTTCTGGAACTGTGGTTTCTCTTTAGAATAGCTCCAGGGTGGAAACATGCGAATACTCCTGAGTTATTAAAACCCACCATCACAGCCTTCACATTCAAATGTGGCAAATATAAAAGGTGACTTCTATTTCATCAAGCTGTGAAAATAATATTTAGGGGGAGAAAATAAAAGGAAAGAAGCCTCTACACACTTGTAAGAAATACCTAAAATCAATCCAACCCATTGCTCTTAAAATTGTCGGCATCTAGAGAAACATCATGGGGCCACACCTTCATCTGGCTAAATATATGGTTTTAAGACACTAAGCTACTCATTTACAGGTTTCTGCTTAAATTTTCAACCACGTTTTAAGCACAAAACTTTGTGGTTTGGGAGTTAACAAGTTGCCACAAAAAAAAAAAAAAAATTGCTCCTTAGGGTGTTCCTCTTGAGATTCTTGGAAACATCAGGTTGTAGTGATCCCCCCACCCACAAAGTGACCCTTTGGGTTTGAAAGGCATTGGTTTGCTAATGGTTGGTTTTAGGCTGCAATGTCCCACAAACTGTTTTGTTCTTTTTCTATGGTCTGTGAATGATATGCCTTAAGGAATGGTAGCTGATACTTTTTTCATTTTCCTCCCTAATTTTCTCACTAAAATGTTAAATTAGTGAAAAGGCAAGATAATTATAGACATAAAAAAAACAGTAGAGGAGAAAATGTTTTAAATATATGCCCAACACAATATATATATATACACACACATATACAAATATACACACACAAATATTTAAAGAATACTTTAAACTCACACATATGTGACTCAGAAAACTATAAAGTTGTGTTTCTGTAGTGTATAATGAAAGCGAACTGAAGCAGACATGTAATATGAACCAGTCTAGAGATCTAATGTACAACCTGAGGACTACAGATCATAAAACTGTACTATATTGGAGATTCAAGCTAAAAAAAAAAAAAAGTGAACTGACATTTGAACAACAGATTCTTTGTGATGTTCCAAGATAAAAGGAATATAAGCATGCAGAAATTATGAAAGTAATGGTTAATATTACATTTAGGTAATTTAAGATCCAAGAAGTAAAATATGTTGAAGATGTGTTTAGAATAGCAGACACAGATCTTGTATATATGCGCCATATGCACTCTTATTTCTCATAGGGACCTTAAAATAGATATCATCATCTCCATTTTAGAAATTTGGATACTGAGGCTCAGAAAAACTAAAATGAGTTTTAACTCTAATAAAAAAATAGTTAATGCCAACAATTTCTGAATTTGGTATTTTCTCTTTCAGCATAATTTAAAGATGACAATGTAGTAAAAATTAGTGATGTAAGATTTTGAATGACAGTACTAATGCTCTCTAGTCCATTTTGGTTTCCAAAAGTTGTATTAGAAATTCCCAAACCAAACCAGAATTCAATGGGGGCTAAAAAGAAAGATCCTGGAATCAAGAGAACAGAGAAAAAGATAATATACTCCAAAAGGCTATAGAACTATGTCAATTAACTATGATAAATAATGTGTGAGAAAAATGTTCTATAGAGCCACTCAGTAAATTTGTTTTGTAGATAAAAATAATTAAGTACAAAAGTTGATTTAATTTAAATTGGGAATAGTATTGTGTTTTAGTACATTTAATACAAGATTCCAATTAACAGATATTATCAGTAAGAACTGGCCACCTAAATTAATGAAAATGCATAAGTTCTTAGTGTAATTTCCAAGCTATTTTTCTTTTTCTTTTTTTTTTTTATCCTATATAAAGATGACCGGTAAGGGGATCTCAACCCTTGGCTTGGTGTTGTCAGCACCATGCTCAGCCAGTGAGCAAACCGGCCATCCCTATATGGGATCCGAACCCATGGCCTTGGTGTTATCAGCACCGCACTCTACCGAGTGAGTCACGGGCCGGCCTCAAGCTATTTTTCTTGATTACACCTGAAATGCTTTATACACTTCCCATGCTGTCAAAAGTTAAAACAAGAAGTGAGAGCTCCATTCCCACAGAAATATGCAACAGATATATTTTCTGCTCAAACTACAGTTCAGCGGTGTCTATTTTTTTAATTTTATTTTTTTCATTGTACATATTTCTGAGGTACAGTTTGTTTTAATAATGCATGTATTGTATAATCTAATCAGAATAGTTAGTATATCTGTCACCTAAACATTTATCATTTCTTTGTGGTTAAATTCAAGATCCTCTTTTCTGGCTATCTTGAAATATACAATACAGTACAATATTATTAGCTATTGTCACCTTAGGGCAACAGAACTTATTCTTCCTATCTAATTGAAACTTTGTGACTTTATACCAGTCTACTAACCTTTACCTGGCTGCCTTTTCCACCTCTCTTTCCCTACCTCTGGTAACCACTATTCTACTATTTCTCTCTTTTTTCTCTCTCACTTATATTTGTTTTTCTTAGTTTACCCATGATAATTGTATATATTTATGGAGTACAGTATGACATTTGGGTACATTCATACTGTGTGCAATAACCATATCCGGGTGCTTAGTATATCTATCACCACAGACATTTGTCACTTCTTTCTGTTAGGAACATTCAACATCATCTTGACTAGTTATTCAACGATACGCACTACTTTGCTGTTAACTGTAGTCAACCTACATCACTATATTACTATAGAACCCTAGATCCTATTCTTCCTATCTAATATTTTGTATTCACTGATCACCCTGTTCCCATCCCCCTTTCCTTGTCCCTCCTTCCCCTTCCCCCACCAGTCTCTAGTAACCACTATTTTACTCTCTACTTCTAAGAGATAAACTCTTTTAACTTCCATATATGAATGAGAACGTGTGGTATTTCTCTTTCTGTGTGTGCCTTATTTCATGTAACATAATTTTCTCCAAGCTCATTCATGTTGCTGCAAGTGGCAGAATTTCATTCTTCGTTATAGCCGGGTAGTATTCCATTGTGTACATATACCTCATTTTCTTTACCCAGTCATCCGGGGAAGGACATTTAGGTTGTTTCCAACCCCTGACTACTGTGAATAGAGCTGTGATAAACATGTGAGTGCAGGTGTACCTTTGACTTGTTGATTTCCGTTCCTTTGAGTATATACCCAGCAGTGGGATTGCTGCATCAAATGGTAGATCTATCCGTAATTGTTTGAGATACCTCCCTACTGTCTTCCATAGTAGCTGTATAAATTTGCATCTCTACCAACAACATATAAACACTTTCCCTATCTCCCCATCTTCGCCAGCATTTTTTATTTTGTCTTTTTAGTAATAACCATTCTAACTGCAGTAAGGTGATATCTCATTGTAGTTTTGATTTGTATTTCTCTGATGATTAGTTGATACTGACAACTTTTTCATGTGCCTATTAGCTATTTGTATATCTTCTTCAAAAAATGTCTATTCGGTTTCTTTGTCTATTTTTTAATCAAATTATTTGGTTTTTTTTTACTATTGAGTTCTTTGAGTTCCTTGTATATACGGGATAATAGTACCTCGTTGGTGCATAGTTTGCAAATATTTTCTTCCATTCTGTAGGTTGTCTTTTCACTCTGTTTATTGTTTCATTTGCTGTGCAGAACCTTTTCAGTTTTATATAATCCCATTTGTTAATTTTTGCTATTGTTCCCTGTGCTTCTGAAGTATTATTAATGAAGTCTTTACCCAGACCTATGTCCTAAAGTGTTTCCCATATGTTTTCTTCTAGAACTTTTATAGTTTTGGGTCTTACATTTAAGTCTGTAATCCATTTTGAGTTGATTTTGGTATATGGTGAGAGATAGGGGTCTAGTTTCATTCTTCTCCATATGGATCTCTAGTTTCTCCAGCACCATTTATTGAAGAGACTGTCCTTTCCCAATGTATGTTGTAGACTCCTTTGTCAAAAATCAGCTGGCTGTAGGTATCCAGATTTATTTCTGAATTCTCTGTTCTATCCATTGGTCTCTGTGTCTGTTTTTGTGCCAGTACCATGCTGTTTTGATTACTATCACCTATTGTAGTATATTTAAAATCAGGGAGTGTGATACTTACCACTTTGTTCTTGTTACTCAGGATTGCTTTGGCTATTCTGGGTCTCTTCTTGCTCCCTGTAAATTTTTGAATTGATTTTTCTATTTCTGTGAAGTATGTCATTGGTAGTTTGATAAGGATTGAAGTAATTGTGTAGATCACTTTGGGTAGTATGGTCATTTTGATGATATTGATTCTTCCAATTCATGAGCATGGAATGTCTTTAATTTTCTATGTGTGTCTCTTTAATTTCTTTAATCAGTGTTTTATAGTTTTCATTGTAGAGATCTTCCACTTCCTTGGTTAAATTTATTCCTAGGTATTTTATTTTTTCGTTTGCTGCTGTAAGTAGTATAGCTTTCTTGATTTCTTTTTCTGCTAGCTCATCATTGGTGTATAGAAATGGTACTGATTTTTGTATGTTGACTTTGTATCCTGCAACTTTAGTAAATTTGTGTTTCAGATCTAGGAGTTTTTTGGCAGAGTCTTTAGGTTTCTCTCTATATAAAATCATGTCATCTGCAAACAGGGACAACTTGACTTCCTTCTTTCCAATTCAGACGCCCTTTATTTCTTTCTCTTGCCTAATTACTCTGGCTAGGACTTCTGGTACTATGTTGAATAGAAGTGGTGGGACTGGGCATCCTTGTCTTGTTCCAGTTCTTAGGGGGAGAGATTTAAGCTGTTTCCCATTCAGTATGATGTTAGCTGTGGGTTTGTCATATATGGCCTTTATTATATTAAGATACTTTCCTTCTATACCCAATTTGTTGAGAGTCCTTATTATGAAAAGATGTTGAATTTTATCAAATGCTTTTTCTGTTTCTATCAAGATGATCATATGGTTTTTTCTTTCATTCTATGCATGTGATGTGTTATGTTTATTGATTTGTATATGTTGAACTGTCCTTGCATCCCTGGGATAAATCTCACTTGATCGTGGTATATAATCTTTTTGATTTGCTGTTGGATTAGGTTTGCTAGTATTTTATTGAGGATTTTTGCATCTGTGTTCATTAGGGATATTGGCCTGTAGTTGTGTGTGTGTGTGTCCTTGACTGCTTTTGGTATCAGGGTAATGCTGGCCTCATAGTATGTGTTTGGAAGAATTCTGTCCACTTTAGCTTTATTGTCCACTTTAGCTTCTATACCAAGAAGTATTGGTATAAATTCTTCTTTAAATATTTGGCAAAATTCAGGGCCAGCCCTGTGGCGCACTTGGGAGAGTGTGGCGCTGGGAGCACAGCGATGCTCCTGCCGCGGGTTCAGATCCTATATAGGAATGGCTGGTGCACTCACTGGCTGAGCGCGGTGCGGGTGACACCAAGCCAAGGGTTGCGATTCCCTTACTGGTCACGAAAAAAAAAAAAAAAAAAAAAAAAATACTTGGCAGAGTTCAGAAGTACAGCCTTCTGGTCCTGGGTTTATCTTTGTTGGGAGATTTTTGTTACCGATTCTGTCTTATTACTTGTTATTGGTCTATTTAGGTTTTCTGTTTCTTCTTTGTTCAGTCTTGGTAGGGCATATGTGCCCAGATATTTATCCATTTCCTCTAGGTTTTCATATTTATTGGCATATAGTTGTTCATAATTGTCTCTAATGATCCTTTGTATTTCAGTGCTATCTGTTGTAATGTACCCATCGGTATTTCTGATTTTATTTATTTGGGTCATTTCTCTTTTTTCTTGGTTAATCTGGCTAATGGTTTGTTGATTTTTGTTTATCTTTCCAAATAACCAGTTTTTTGTTTGATTAATTTTTTTGTAGTGTATTTTTAGTCTCAATTTCATTTATTTCTGCTCTAATTTTTATTATTTCTTTTCTTCTACTTATTCGGGGTTAGTTTGTTCTTGCTTTTATAGTTCCTAGAGGTACACTGTTAGGTTGTTTATTTGAAATCCTTATATTTTTTTGATGTAGGAGTTTATTGCTATAAACTTTCCTCTTAAAACTGCCTTGGCAGTTTTATCCCGTAGGTTTTGATATGTTGTGTTTCTGTCTTCATTTGTTTCAAGAAGCTTTTTTATTCCCTTCTTAATCTGTTCTTTGACCCATTGGTCATTCTGGAGCATGTTGTTTAATTTCCAACTATTTGTGTCGTTTCACAAGTTTCTCTTGTTATTGATTTCTAGTTCTATTCCATTATTGTTAGAAAAAGTACTCAATATGATTTCAATTTTTTTGAACCTCTTGAGACTTATTTTGTGGCCTAACTTATGGTCAATCCTACAGAATGTTCCATATGCTGATGAAAAGAATGTTTATTCTGCAGCTGTTAGTTGAAATGTTCTATATATGTCTGTTAGGTCCATCTGGTCTATGGTGCCTTTAAATCTAATGTTTCCTTGTTGATCTTCTGTCTCAGTGATCTATCCAACGTGAAGAGTGGAGTGTTAAACTCCCCAATTATTATTGTGTTGGTTGCAGTCCCACCAACAGTGTATGAGAGTTCCTTTTCCTCTGCAACCTCATCATCATTTATCATTCTCAGCTTTTTGAATATTAGCCATCCTAACTGGAGTGAGATGGTCACTCAGTGTGGTTTTGATTTGTATTTCCCAAATGCTGAGTGATGTTGAGCATTCTTTCATGTGTCTGTTGGCCATATCTTCCTTTCAGAAATGCTTATTCAGCTCCTTTGCCCATTTTTTAATATATCTATTTTGTGGTTGAATATTTTGTTGAACTTGTTCCTTGTATATTCTGGATATTAATCCTTTGTCAGATGTATATTTTGCAAATATTTTCTCCCACTCTGTTGGTGGTCTTTTAACTCTGTTGTTTCTTTTGCTGTGCAGTAGCTTTTTAGTTTGATATAATCTCATTTGTTTATTTTTCCTTTGGTTGCCCGTGCTTTTGGAGTCATATTCATGAAGTCTGTGTCCAGTGTAAAGTGGTTTGAGTTCCTTGTATATTCTGGATATTAATCCAATGTCAGAGAAGTTTTATTGTTTCAGGGTGTATATTTAATTATTTAATCTATTTTGAGTTGATTTTAGGATATGGTGAAAGGTATGGGTCTAGTTTCATTCTCCTACATATGGATATCCAGTTATGCCAGTACATTTTGCTGAAGAGGCAGTCTCTTCCCCAGTGTATAGGCTTGGTGCCTTTGTCAAAGATCAGATGGCTATAGGTGTGTGGGTTGATTTCTGGATTCTCTATTCTATTCCATTGATCAGTATGTTTGTTTTTATGCCAGTACCATGCTGTTTTGGTTATTATAGCTTTGTAATATACTTTAAAGTCAGGTAGTATTATGCCTCCAGCTTTATTTATTTATTTATTTATTTTGCTCAGAATTTCTTTGGCTATGCTGGTCTTTTGTTATTCCATATAAATGTCTGTGTAGTTTTTTCCATTTCTGAGAAAAATGTCATTGGAATTTTGATAGGCATTGCATTGAATTTGTATATCACCTTGGGTAGTATGGACATTTTCACAGTGTTGATTCTTCCAATCTAAGAGCATGGGATATCTTTCCATCTTCTTGTGTCCTCTTTAATTTCTCTCAACAGTCATTTGTAGTTCTCTTTATAGAGATTTTTTGCATCCTTGGTTAAGTTTATTCCTAAGTTTTTTTTGTGTGTGTGTGGCTACTGTAAATGGGCTAGATTTCTTGGTTTATTTTTTTGCATGTTTACTGTTGGAGTATAGAAATCTCCTGATTTTTCTGTGTTGATTTTGTATCCTGCAACTTTGCTGAAATCATTTATCAACTCCAAGACTTTTTTTGTAGAGGCTTTAGGCTGTTCAATATATAGAATCATATCATCTGCAAATGGGAACAGTTTGTCTTCATCTTTTACAATCTGGATGCTTTTTATCTCCTTCTCTTTTCTGATTTCTCTGGCTAGTACTGCCAACACTATGTTGAATAGGAGCAATAAGAGTAGGCATCCTTGTCTGGTTCCTGTTCTTGATGATATTGGCAGTGGCTTATCATAAATGGCTTTAATTGTGTTGAGATACTTTCCATCTATACCTAACTTGTAGAGAGTCTTTATCATGAATAAATGTTGAATTATATCAAATGCTTTTTTAGCATCTATAGAGATGATCATATGGTTTTTGTCTTTGATTTTATTGATGTGGTGTATCACATTTACTGATTTGCGTATGTTGAACCAACTTTGCATCCCTGGGATGAATCCCACTTGATCATGGTGTATAATTTTGTATATGTGTTGCTGTATTCTATTAGCTAGTATTTTATTGAGGATTTTTGCATCTATATTCATCAAGGATATTGGTCTGTTGTCTTCTTTTTTGTTGTATGTTTGTCTGGTTTTGGTCTCAGGGTGATGTTTGCCTCATAGAATGAGTTTGGGAGAATGGCCTCTGTTTCAATCTTTTGTAATAGTTAGCACAGAATTGGTATCAATTCCTCTTTGAAGGTTTGGTAGAACTCTGTGGTGAACCCATCTGGTCCTGGACTTTTCTTTGTTGGAAGAGTTCTGATAACAGCTCTAATCTCTTTTATTGTTATTGGTCTATTCAGATTTTCCATATCTTCTTGGTTTAGTTGTGGTAGTTTGTATTTGTCCAGAAATTTATCCATTTCCTCCAGATTTTCAAATTTGTTGTCATGAAGTTGTTTATAGTAGTTTCTAATGATTCCTTGTATTTCTGAGGTTCTAGTTGTAATATCACCTTTTTCATTTCTAATTTTTGTTATTTGGGTCTTCTCTCTTCTTAGCCTTGGTAAAGATTTGTCAATTTTATTTATCTTTTCAAAAAACCAACTTTTTGTTTCACGGATCTTTTTTGTCATTTTTTAGGTTTCTATTTCGTTTAGTTCTGCTCTGATCTTAATTATTTCTTTCCATCTACTAACTTTGGGTTGGAATGTTCTTGTTTTTCTAGTTCTTTAAGGTGAAGTGTTAGGTTGTTTACTTGCCATCTTTCCGTTCTTCTGAAGTAAGCATTTAATGCAATAAGTTTTCCCCTTAATATTGCTTTTGCAGTATCGCACAAGTTTTGGTATGATGTGTCATTGTTTCCATTAGTTTCAAGAAATTTTTTGACTTCCTGTTTTATTTCTTCTTGGGCCCATATGTCATTAAGTAGAATGTTGTTTAATTTCCATTGTTTGTATACTTTCCAGAGTTTCATTTGTTATTGATTTCTAATTTCAATCCATTGTCATCAGCAAAAATAAATGTAATAATTCCAAGTTTTTTGAATTTGTTGAGACTTGACTTGTGACCTAATGTGTGGTCTATCCTGGAGAATGTTCCATGTGCTGATGAGAAGAATGAATATTCTGAGGTTGTTGGATGAAATGTTCTGTAGACATCTGCCAAGTCCCGTTGGTTTAAAGTATTGTTTAGATTTTGTGTTTCTCTATTGATTTTTTGCCTAGATGATCTTTCCAATGTTGAGAGTGGTGTTCAGTTCCCCCATTATCATGGTGTTAGTGTCTGTCTCATTCTTTAGGTCTAATAGAGTTTGTTTTATAAATCTGGCAGCTCCAATGTTGGGTGCATATATATTTATGATTGTTATGTTTTCTTGATGGGTAGATCTTTTTAACAGTATATAGTGGCCTTCTTTATCTCTTTTTATGGTTTTTGGTTTAAAGTCAATTTTATCTGATATAAGAATAGATACTCCAGCTTAGTTTTCATTTCTGTTTGCATAGTATATCTTTTCCATCCTTTCACTTTTAGTCTATGTGTGTCTCTACAGATGAGATGAGACTCTTGAAGGCAGCATATTGTCGAATCCATTTTTTAATCCAGTCAGTCTGTGTCTTTTGAGTGGGGAATTTAATCCTTTTACATTTAGACTTATTATTGAAAGGTATTGATTTACTCCTAGCATTTTATTAATTTTTGTTTAGATGTCTTAAGTATCTTTTGTTCCCTTCTTTCTGATTTTCTGTTTGTCTTCTGTGTTTGTTGGTTTCTTGGGGTGGTAGATAAACTATTTTTTCTCTTTATTGTTAGCATTTTTGTTTTACTGATGGGTTTTATTCTTTCTTGAGTATTTATGACAGTGATGGATTGCTTTTCAGGTACCAAACCCAGTAATCCCTTGAAAATTTCTTGTAAGGCTGGTCATGTGGTAGTGAACTCCCACAGTTTTGGTTTGTCTGAGAAATATACTATCTGTCCTTCATTTCAGAAGGATGGCCTTGCTGGGTAAAGTATTCTTGGCTGGCAATTTTGTCCTTTAGTATTTTGAATATATCTTCTCATTCTTTTCTGGCTTTTAGGGTTTCTGATCAAAAGTCTGATGCTAGTCTGATTGGGGCTCCCTTATATGTGACTTGCTGCTTCTCCCTTGTGGCTTTTAAGATTCTCTCTTTGTCTTTGAGTTTTTTTCCAGTTTGACTATAACATGTCTTGAAGAGGACCTTTTTGGGTTGAATATGTTTGGGGATCTTTGGGCCTCCTGAATCTGAAGATCTGTGACTTTCCCTATACCTGGGAAGTTTTCTGCTATTATTTTGTTGAATATGTTTTCAATGCCATTTCCTTTTTCCTCCCCTTCTGAAATGCCCATGATTTGAATGTTTGAGCACTTAAGGTTGTCTGTTAGCTCTGTATAATTTTCTTCAATTTTTTAGGTTCTTTTTTCTTTTCTTTTTTTTTTTTTTTTTTGGTCCTCCTGTGTTAATTCAAACAGCCCATCTTCAAGGTCAGAAATTCTCTTTTCTGCTTGATCTAGCCTGGTGGTTGGACTCTGTGTTGTGTTTTTTATTTTGTTGAATGAATCCTTCAGCTCCACAAGCTCTGCTACATTCTTTTTCAGGGCATTGATTTTTTTGTTCATTTCTTCATTCAGGTCCTGTATATTTTTTCTCATTTCATTGTGTTGTCCAACTGAGTTTTCTTGTATCTCATTTAGTTTCCTTAGAATTGTTGCTCGAAATTCCTTTTCAGTCATCTCAAGGACTTCCTGTTCTATAGGATCTAGAGCTTGAGAGTTATTATTTTCCTTTGGTGGTGTCGTACTTTCTTGATTTTTCATATTTTCTGGTATCTTTCCTTTGGTGTTTGGTCATTGTGGCAGGGGTTATCATGGTCCACTTGTTCCCCCCTGATGTCTGGCCTGGATCCCAAAGGGACTGCCAATTCTGGGCAGCAGGGACTGGCCTGGGCTGGAAGTCCCACGGCCCCTGCCTGTTCCGGCACTGCTGTCTAAGGGTGTGGGGGCCTGCAGGCTCTCAGTCCTCTCTGGGTGGCAGGGGCTGGCCTGGGCTGCGGGTCCTGCGGCACCTGCCTGCTCCATTGTGGCTGGCTCAAGGCGTTTGGGCCTGGCAGCTCTCAGGCCTCTCTGGGCAGGGGGGATTGGTTTGGGCTGGGGGTCCCTTGGCAAGTGGTGCCCTCCTGTCCTGGCTTGGCTGACTTGGAGCATGTGGGCCTTGTGGCTCTCAGGCCTCTCTGGGCTTTAGGGACTGGCCTGGGCTGGGGGGCCAAGGAATACAGCTTCTGCCTGTTATAGCATGGCTCTCAGGCCTCCTGTTGTTGCTTTTTAATAGTTGTAAATTTGTTGATTTGTGGGACAGAGTGACTCTAGGAACCATCTATTCTGCCCTCTTGACCAGAAGCCCCTATGACTTTTTAATTGGAGCGTTTAAACCATTTATTATTGATATGTGAGGTCTTACTTCTGTAATTTTGTTAGTTGTTTTCCAATTTTTTTGTGTATTTTTTGTTCCTTTCTTCCTCTCTTAATGTTTATCCTTGCAGTTCAGTGTTTTCTGTATCGATAAGGTTTGATTCCTTTCTCTTACTAATTTGTGTTTCTACTCTACCAGTAAAATTGATATTTTCAGGTATTTTCATGATGTTTATTATTATCCATTCTCTTCTTATGTAGGACTCCCCTAAGCATTTCCTATAAGGCTGGTCCTGTGGGGTGCTGAATTCCCCTAATTTTTGCTTTTCTAAGGAAGACTTTATTTCTACTTCATTTCTGAAGGATAATTTTATTGGATATCATATTGTGAGCTGGCAGTTTCATTCTCTCAGTACTTTGAATATATCATCCCATTCTTTCCTGGCCTTTAGGATTTCTGCTGAGAAGTCTGCTGTTAGTCTAATGGGGATTCCGTTATAAGTGACTTGATGTTTTCTCTAACTGTTTTTAGAATTCTCTTCGTCTTTAACTTTGGTTAGTTTGACTACAGTGTGTCTTGGAGATGACATATTTGGGTTGAATCTATTTGGGGACCTTTGAGCTTCCTGGATTTGGATGTTTGCATCTTTCCCAAGACTAGGGAAATTTTCAGCTATTATTTCTTTAAATAGGTTTTCAATATCTTTTTTATTTTCTTCTCCTTCTGAAACACCCATAATTTGAATATTTATTCAGTTTATAGTATCCCATAGATCTTGTAAGCTTTTTCATTCTTCTATCTTCCTGTGGAATTTCAAAATTGCTGTCTTCAAGATCAGAAATTCTTTCTTCTGCTTGATGTAGTCTGTTGTTGAGACTCTCAGATATATTTTTTATTTCATTCAATGAATTCTTCAATTCCAGTATTTCTGCTTGATTTTTAAAAATGATTTATATCTCTTTGTTGAATTTCTCATTCAGATCATGAATTGTTTTTCTGGTTCTGTTGAACCGTTTATCTGTATTCTCTTGTATCTCAGTGAGTTTCCTTAAGATAATTAATTTCAATTCCTATTCTGGCAAGTTGACAATATCTGATTCTTTGGGATCAGTTACTGGCTCATTATTTTGGGTTTTTTTGGTGGTGTGATGTTATCTTGGTTTTTCATGTTTCTTGTCTCCCTTTGTTGATATCTGTGCATCTAGTGGAATAGTCATCTTTTTTGAGTTTTGTAGAGTGTCTAGTGTGGGAAAAGACTTTCACATGCAAATGCATCCTAGGATATGGATTGGGTAAGGTGCATGCTTGCTGCAGCTTTTTTCACAATAGAAAAGATTGGGAACAAATGTTCATCAACAGGAGTATGAATAACCATATGTGATTGACTAGTATTCATCACTAAAACAATGAACTACTGATACTGATCCATGCATGAAAGTAAATGATATGAGAAGTATTCTAATCAATGAAAAAATTGGACACAAAAGACTTACTGTACAATTTCATTTCTATAAAGTTCAAGAAAAGGCAAAACTAGTCTATGGAATAAAAAAAATCAAAATAGTGACTATCTTTGGAAAACAGAAACCAGAAAAGGATGTGAGGGAACTTTCTAAGGTAATGGAAATGCTTTATGTGTTGATTGGGGTATAAACATTTATCAAAACTTACCAAACAGTACACTTAAGATATGTGCATTTTACTCTATGTATTTATACCTTAATTTAAAAAATAACTTTATTAGAGGCCTAAAATTAATCTACATTCTAATACTACTTTAAGCTCTATCAGCTTTGAGACCATGACAAATGCATCCCTTAGCATGGGATATGTTTAGTTTACTGTAATCAACTAACTCCGCACATGGACACAAGCATGGATCCACTGGCCAAAGCATGTTATCATTTTGAAGGAAACAAAAAGAAAAAGTATCCTTTTCTGTTAGATCATCTTCAGAATTAAATTCAAAATAGCCCACAGTTCTCCATATAGTGTTGTCTTGCAGGTTAGATGTTGCAGGGACCAATGCTCTCCATGTATAAGGGTGCCCGGAAGCTTCACGTGGAACCACAATTTTCTTTCTTGTTGGGCAAGTTAAAAAATGTAATTACATTTGTACTGCCTAGGACTTTGGTGTGATTCTAAAGAATAATGTGAATGTGAACACGATTGTAGGATAATAGAAGAAACCTAGTAGTAAGAAGCAGGAAAATTGATTTCTAATATTCTGGAAATGAAATAAATTCATGTATTTGGGGTTAGTAAAAGCATTTTTTATAGGTCTAAAACAACGAAAAAATATTTCTCAGTTCAACTGAATTCACGTTGAACACCCACACTGTAACCTTAAAAAAGTATTCTAGAATGTATTTTTTTATTTAGTTTTGATCAGTTTCCTATCTGTTTTTTGATTTTAAAAAAAGAGAAAAATGTCATGAAAAATATTGTAAAGGCCTTGTTTGATGGTTTGTTTAGACATTTTAGAAGATAGATATTGCTGTGCTACTAGTGAGTCTCTTCACACAGAAATTATGAAGAAAGTCCTTATTTTAATTGTCTCTGTTCCCCAGCATTTTTTGGTGCTGGGCCTGGTATATAGTAGTTGGAAACAATGGATGGATCGATGAATGAATGGGAAAGAAACTTTGGAGCATCTAAAGTTTGCACCATCACGGACTTACAAAGAGAATTGGCTTCTGTTACTATTGATTCATAGAAATATCAATTTGGATTTTATGAAAAAAAACTGAAATTAAGAGGCTACAAATCTTCTACTTCAAAGGGTACCTTTACAGCTGTTAGGTACCACAGTAAGTCTCTGGACTGCTGGTGTTTTGTGAACTGAAGAAGAAAATAGTCCCTTGGTGAAGGGATAAAAGTTCTGAACAATGTCCAGTGTAGGCAACAGAAGTGAAAAAGACAACCTTGTAATTCTCCAAGGAAGCTAATTTCTTTCCTTCCTTTCCTCATTTCAATTTTCCTTATTCAGTTTTAGCTGCAGAAGTTATGATCTAGCAATAAGAAAAATGTGGAAAAATAATCAATAAAACCACGAAACCATTTAAAATTTACTCATCAGTATTCAACTTCATTCCCATGTGTCTTGTGGATTACTGCAATGGTCAAAGGAGAAAACTTCCTTGTTACTGCTCTGAGGTTAAAAGGCTATTGTCTCAGACCGATAGTATCTGTATGGTAATTTCATGTAAGTTGAGGAATTTAGATATTTTGAATGCACTCCTCTATTAATTCCTCCTTATATTTGTAAGAAGTCATGTTTATTAATATTATCTGTACAGAAGCAACAACTAAAAAGCATGAATATTTACCAATTAGCATAACTCTTCAAACATTTTAGGTTTAGAGATTTTTATTGAATACTTTATTTCCCCAGAGTTTTTATATTGGTCGCAAGAATTAGACCTGTCTTTAAAATCAGGGGGGAAAAGAAAACTATATTGCTCTAAAATCTAGATGTACAATTTACATCAATTTCAATTTCCTTCGTTATTCTGCTAAAAGTGAGTAATAGTCTTGTGGGTGTATAATGAACTACCTCATCAACTTGGGGTTGACTCCTTCACTATCTGAGTAGATCTATAGGATAAAGGTTACACAAGGCAACAGAAAGTCATCATGATCAAGCTATTTATCAAAACATACTTTTGTTATATGGTTTTTATAAAGAGTAAATGACAGTTATTGACACATAGAGATTACTTCTTGAGTGTTTAAAAAATCTTTTGCACTTACTGTAAAGGGAATGACAATTGACAGATTAGCCAACATTAAACCCAGTAATAAATGAAATAAAATAGTTATATCAATGTAAGTAAAAGGGAAAGTGAAGTAATGCAGAGGCAGTGATGGAATATTATTGCTTAGCAAGAATGTGTTTCAGAAAATTGTAATCTTTCCTTTTTTAAATTTTGGAAAAAATGGCTAGATTGTGTTAACCAAACTCCGTCTTTCTTGAAATATGAATTTTATTTTAGGAAATGAATGAAGCAAAATTCTTTTTCTCCCACTAATGTCATGGAAGAGCATTGTCAAGCTCTGAATTTTCCTGTGCCTTTCTTGTGATTACACTCAGTGAGGTGTTTAGATACATCTTTTTCTGCCACCATTTTTTGTCCCACCCCTGTTACCCCAGCTGTGGCTGGTATTGTGCTTGGAACTACAGGGGCAGCAGAGCTGGACATTGCTCCCCTTGCAATCCAATGCCTCATTTACTACACTCTGCTGCCTTCTTTGCAGTCCTTTAGAATTGGTTGTTGCAAATAACCTATTTTTGTGTGTGTGTGAAGCTCCTCTCTAGTCTTGAATAGTATCTACTATCAATTTTAAAACACCATATCCATAGGAAATTTCTGTCTGTCATGGTGGTCAACACTCCTTCCACCAAAAAGACCAATTCTGGCCACTTGCGGGCGGCGACTTCTCCCTGTTTGACACAGTAACACCAATAGAAGCAAAGACTCTGCCTGTTTACCTTAATAAAGTATGAACTTGAACATGGAGCAGAGCTTTTGAGCTATTACAGGAAAATGTAATTACAAAGAGGATTTGGCTCAGGTTTTCAAATCAGCCTGAAATTGTAGGCAAATCCTGTGAATCCCACCCTAGATGTACAGCCACAAGACCAAGGGAGGACACCAGTTCTTGATGCCAGCTCATCAGATTTAAAGAAAAATAAGGAGGTCTATGTGTTTTTAAAGGTCTTCTAACTTTGCAGAATTAGATCACAAAACTTGAAATTTTAATGGGCTCTCCAGTTCACCATCCTATAATTATACCTACTATCTTCTTTATACTATGGAAAGTGAATCTGGCCTATTTTGTCTATTTCTATCAAGGGATGATTACTTCTAAGTTTTTAGATATCACTCTCTAAAAATGAAATACACATTTTTTTAAAATGTAGAACTTCTTCTTCCGAAAGGGAGAGTTTGCTAGGTATCAGGTGAAAATTGGCATTTCAACATTTTTGATGATGCTGGTGAGGAAAGTGACAAACATTAATGTGTTCTAGAGTTGTTAAATTTCTTCTTTAATCTGATATATTTTATTTCTGACCTTGGCCTATTATTTAACTCATCATCACTTTATTTCACCTGATTTTATTATAAATTGTTTAAATTAATTTTTAATTTTCAAAATTGAGGAGAGGCATGTGATCTCATCCTTTGCCTCTGAACATGGCTGGGTTTGGAGAATGTAAAGGTATAGATAACCATCTTGGCTTTAAAAGTCCCTCTAAGAAATGCATTTTTATGTATTTAAATTTTAGAATCTGAATAACTGATATTTTAATTTTTAGGGTGGTGGGTAGGGATTAGGAGGAGGACAGAACTTATGTCTCTAGCTCAAATTCTGGCATAGTAGGAAGACCTTGTCCTCAGCAACAAGGGTTAACTTCTACTACAAGAAATTAGTCATTCAGTCACTCACTAAATATTTAATAAGCTCTTTTTTATATGTGTAGTACCATGACAATACAGAGAGTTATTTGGGAATAGAGAAAAGCAATGAGGTAACTAAAAAATGTCAAAAGAAAAAAACTCTAAAATTAAAAAATTTTAGGACAGTGGATCTATATGAAAGTCATGGTAGGAAAAAAGAAAAAAAAATCAGCTGCAAGAAAATGAGACATATAAATAGAGATTATTCTTCCTAAAGGGAGAAACTTGCCTGGAATGCACTAGGCCAGAGGTGTCCCTAACAATACACATTGGACATATTCAAGCAAAAAATACCAACGTAATTCCCAATAAATGTCCTCCAAGTGACCAGCTGGCCTCAGATGTCCAATGAGTGTTGCAACCTTTATGGTTGAGGCAAGGGAATGAGCCATATCATACAAAATTACAACAAGACCACAACTAAAGACTGGCAGTGATTTGTTTTTGTGGAATCACAAACTATTATTATTGTGGATCATTGCAGAAGGTCTGGGGCAGTGGAAAACCTAAGGAACAGCAAAAATACAACCCAGCTAGTGACTAAAAAACTATATTTGTCATTTTGGAATCCCTGACATGATAATTTCTGAGAATAGATTTCTTAGTTCTTCACCAAAGAATGCTGGTCTGATAAAAGCATTAGGCATTTTAACACCATAAAATAAACATTCATGAAACATTCAAGTTATTCACAAAGTAACTGAGTAAGCAAATAATACCATGAAAGCTTCTCTCTGGTAAGTAAAAATTTATTTCTTGCTGAAAATATAGAGGATCAAAGAAAATTATTACATTAAGAACAAGATCAAAATTATCTCTCAGTCTGTCCATATGTAGAAAAAGATTTTTGTTTGTTTGTGTTTCCTTTAACTGTGGCTGGTATAGAACGAGGAAGAAATTCCTAATGTTTTCTAGAAGGCTGGCATGTCTAAGCATGCCAATAAACTTACTATTTGTCACTTGTTCTATGTCCCTGAATAAATGGCAATCTCCATCTTCTCAATAAGAAGATTATGGCAAAAGTTTCTTGGCCAACTTTAGTCTAAAAATGTTCAAGAATTGCTAGTTTTCAAATTTTTTGTTCAATGCTTAGGATTAATCATGTTTTTAAAAAACCTAAGTATTTCACTGGAAAGAAAATTATTCCCTGTTATGAGGGAGCGGATTCAAACCAAAGTTCAAGAAATCGCACATGAGTTTACCAAAATTTATGTTCATTCAAAGGCTAATGTAGATGATTTTCAACACCTTCCTCAAGTTTTTACTAATTACTCATTACTGACTTACTGATTACTATCTAAACAATATATATTTACATATTTATTGTATTTATCATCTGTCTCCCCACTACAATATATGGAAAAGATTTCTGTCACTATTATATTCCCAGAGCCTAGAACAAAGCATGTAATGACACATGGTAAACACTCAATAAATACATATTGAGTGAGTAAATGAATGAGAAATCATTTAACTTTGAAGGACTACTTCTTTAGCTTAATAGTTCGTGAGAGAGTTTATACAAAATATTAAAAACTTTGATAGTGCTTCCTCTCTAAGAATTGTCAAAAGGATTTCCAGGAAAAAAAATTTAAATGCCATACTCATCACTAGTGAAATCACAGACATACTTGTTTAGCCTTTGGTCCCAGAAATTGTGGGTGCACAAACAAAATCACCAACCAAATCATTTACTCATGTGTGAGAAACAAGAGATGCAACCTTGTACAGTGGTTGAAAGAGAAAGAAGTGAATAAGAATCTAGAGGTTTGGCTTAAACTATTTAATTGTTCAATATAAAGGAAATCAGCAAGTGCCCCATAATATGTGAGAGAATTTGCAAGACAAATTCCTCTTAGCGTCTCTCCAAAATTCATGTTAAACCCTAACCCCCAATATGATGGTATTTGGAGGTGGGGTCCTTGGAAGGTAATTAGGATTAGATTAGGTAATGGGGGTGGGACCCTCATGATGGATTCATGACCTTGAGAGATCCATCTCTCTCCACCATGTGAGGATATAGTGAGAAGAAAGCCATCTGCAAACCAGGAAGAGAACCCTCACCAGACACCAGACCTGCTGGTACCTTAATCTTAGACTTCCCAGCCTCCAGAATTGTAAGAAATAAATGTTTGTTGGTTAAGCAACCCAGTTTATGGTATTCTGTTATAGTAGCCTGAACTGACTATACCCCTGAAGACAAATCCTGCAGGAAAGAGAGGTATAAAAATTTCTAGAAAATTTTTTAATGTCTTCGATTTCATTGTCCACAAACCTTTTCAGAAAACACATTCTATGATGGCTACCAATATTGGGACCTATCCTGAAGAAATTCTTATAATCTTAAAAGGTCAGATTTACTACAACTTACTCATTTTACAAATAACAGATGAGCTACAAGCTTTTTATTCAATCTCTTAAAGCAAAAAGTAATACAAATAGACTGTGCATTCTCAAAGAGGACAGTGTTACCCCAATGGGGAAAAAATTTGGTTCTTAGGGGTAGAAAAACATCTTAGATATTACAATAGTTTGTGGCTACCCAAACCGCAACCCTAGTCAACAAAATTTTATTCCTTAGTATTTAATTTTTCTCTTTGGGAAGGCTATAAATTTAATTTAATTTTGCTTCTTAGTAGAATGATAAATAAAAAATAAAGGTTGAGAAACACTGTGATTGATGTTAATCAGGCATTATTTCAAGAATATTTATTAGATACATGCCTCTATGTCAGGCACTGTGCTGAGTATGTAATGGTAAACAGACCTTGTCCCTATCCTCAGTAACTCCTAATGTATCTTGAGGGCATGAGACATAAGCGACCAGACACAGCAGAGAAGGATTGGTACTGTCATAGGGGGCTATGGAAATGTATAGAAGAAATGAATAGCTGGGATGGAATCAGGGCAGGCTTTCTCCAGGATGTGACTTCAGAACTGAGTCCTGAATGACAGGCCAGAGTTAGACAGACAAAGGTAGCATGTGCAAAGGCCCTGAGAAAAAGGCATGGGGTGCAGGGAAGGAAAAGAAATATTTTAGCGTGGCCAAGCTTAGTGGGAGGGAAAAGAATGAAAGTGATGAGGCAAGAGTCATACATAAGAGGCAGACCATGAAGGGCTTTCCATGCAACTCTGAGAAGTTAAATGTTTTCCTGAGGGTATTAGAGTCATGGAAGATTTTAAGCAGAGATTTAACCCAGGTGAGGCAATAGTGGCCTTAAGTAAGATAGTGATTGTAAGAGGGGTGGATAGAAGTAAGGTTTGAGAGTGGAGAACTGACTGGAATTGACAGGTCTACATGGAGGTGAGAGGGGTAAGCTATAGGCAGGTCATAAAGATGACGTCCAGATTTGATCTTGAGCAACTGGACAAAAAACACAGGAGAAAAGGCAGTTGAGAATTTGAGGTAATTTTTGAACTTCCAAGTGGAGATATCCATTATAAGTTTGATATATGACCCTGAAGCAAAGGAGGAAAATCTGTATTAAAATAACAGACATGTAATTGAAGCCATGAGAATGAAAGGGATCATCCAGAGAGACTGCAGAATGAGAAGGGGAGATGGGCAAGGACAGAACCCTGAAAATGTGGACATCTAAAAGACAGGTAGAGAGAGAGAGCAGCTCATAAAGGCAGCCAAGAAACAGCAGGCAGGGAGGGAAGAGGAAAAGCAGAGAGCGCAGTACCATGGGGGTGACAGAAAGGGGACTGGAAGGTGTCCATTCCAGTTAACAAGCAAGAACTCATTGTTTAACAAGAAGGAAGTCATCGGTGACCTTTATGAGGCCAGTTTCCACAGAGCTGAGAGGCAAAGGTCACACTGCAGCAGATTGAGAAGTGAGCAGTAGATGGTAAAGAAATGGAGCCATCGAATGTTGGCAACTTCCAGAAACTCGGCTATAAAGAGGTAGAAATATATAAGTAGCTAGGTGAGAATGCATATGGGTGAGAGAAGGTTTTTGTTTCTTTATTTTATGGAAGACTTAACAATTAAATGCCAAAGAAAGAGAATCAATAGGGTGAAATTGGTGTAGTAGGACAGATAGGTACCTGGGAAGGCTATCTGTCAGTCCAACAAGTTTTAACCCTTATTCACTCATTCCAAATCTTGAATAAAGGTTTGGAAAGAGAGAAACAAATTCAGGAGTGTTCCCTTGAAGACAGGGACCACATCATGGAGAGCAGTCTACAAGTACCCTGCCCATCAGTAGAAAGCTCAATAATTCAACGTTTCAAAACTGACCTAGATTTATGGGATTGAATTGAACTGAAAGAGCCTATCCAACTTCTCTTTTTATGAGTTAATATTTTCCAAGCAAACTTTCAGAAGTAAAAGATGATTTATCCAAAGAATCTGACAGGATGTCTGGAACTTGACTTAAAAATTATATTAATTTTTGGTTTTTCAAGTTGACTTCACAATTGGAGGGAGAATAAAGTGACTGGACAAGGAGAATATGCAAATTCCTAAGCTAGATTTCCCTTTGCAAATTAAAAAATTAGTATTTTAGTTTATGAAAACCTTGTGGTTTTGGCTTACATGAATCATTTCAATAACAATGAACCACTCCTGCCAGCTCTAGTCATTTTTTCAATACTCGTAGGAAAAAAATTAAATATGAAAATGAATAAAAAAGAGGTATAAAGAAGCTCAAGAAAGTAAAATGAGATGGCCTCACTTACACAAAAGGCAGGGGCCACATAAATGGACAATCTAAAGAGGTTTATTCTACAAAAGAAAAAGATGAAACTTGCATTTCAGTAGCACGATCCTCAAAAGTTCTAACTTTTACACTCAGCATCATGTTTTAAGAAATATATGTTTAAAAGTCTGATTTAATCCTATCAACTTTAACTTATAAGTCACTGATGCATTTTTCAGGAGAAAATGTAAAATAATTGATATTAGAATATTAATTGTTTATCAGCTCCTTTCCATTGTTTAATTTATTTCTTCTATTTTTTAAACTACTGTTTGATTGTATCTGATGACAGTAAGTTTTCCTTACTTTCAACAAAGTGAAAACTTGTATAATTATAAAATTTTTAAATGGTTAAATCTTTTGCTATTTATTTTAATTCAAATCCAATATATTATTATATATATTCGGAACTCAAAGTATTCATCTTCATCTAAACCTTCAATTAAATTGCACAATACAACCCTCTTAGCACTAGAACCACGTTTCATGTTTATTCAACTGAGCCTGTGTCTTGAAAAAATGTTGAAGTTTGGGGGTTTTCTGGTGAGAATCCACATTCTGACATCACCCTGGTGATGGCTGTGATTGGCTGTTGGAAGGCAAAGAAGAGTTTATAGCCAGCAATAGCAAGTGCAGGAGAGAGTGAGACCAGAGGAAATAATCTGTGCCACTCACTCCTGTGAGCCTGCCTCCTCACCCCAGGACTCCCAGAGGGTAAGATTCAACATGACAACTTCATTATCTTAAAATCACACTCCACGGTTTACATCTCTGAACTTGGCTTTGAATGTTTTATTTAAATATTAATGTTATTGCATTGTGTAAAATGGCTATATGATTTAACACTTGCTTACTATTAAACTAGTACCTCAAATTTTAGATTTCTTCCAAAAGGCTAAACTTGTTCATTTAAGCATGTGAATAAGTCCTTAATATTATTCACATGAACTAGAAAGTTATGCTTCTTACTTTCTCTTTCTTCACATCCTAGATAACTGTTTGTTTTCTCATTCTGATGCATTCAAGATAACCTGACTAAAATACTCTTTTTTTCATTTGCAAATCTGCCTACAGACATGTGGATTTCTCTGTAAATTATACCTGGTCTGTACTCCAGTTATATATAATATCTTTTCAATATATTATACAGTTGGTTTCAAGTGTTAATATCCTATAACTCTAAAATCAGTATGAAAAAGATATAATACTACAGTAATAAATAATTTTGGTAGTTTATTATACTCTTCCCAATAAAAACTTATAATTAAATTCTCAAAACTACCTTTAAGAATGTTTGAATTGTTAGCTGGGTTAGTAGTGGTCACTATAGCGGTCTTTGCTTTTTTGATGAATCACAAAGTAAATAAAATGAGATTTGTTTAGGAGCCAATTACTGCCTACGTGGATCATTTGGTTCTTTTTTCCTTCACGTTATCCCACTGTGTTTTCATCTGGTTACATTTATGATTTGTTATGAGAAATTTATGCAATCAAAACCTTTTCTACAGTTCTATGTATTTAAGTTTTTAGCTCTATAAAATATTATAAATATTTCAACCCTTTTCATAAAGCTGCAAAGCAATAACCTTCCTGTTTGCTTATGGCTCAACCACAGGTGGCAAAGTTCAAAGCCCTATTCAAGAGCCCCAATAGCAATGAAAGCTTCCTAAACAGATGGGCCCCCTTCAGAGACAAGGCCTCTTTATTCCCATGTGGCCATCAGGAACTTTTACTAAGACAGAGAGGACTGTGAGGAAGTGTGTAGGCATCAAAATCAAAAGACCTGCTCTGCCACACAGATAGAGTGTGAGTTAGGACCCAAGACAGCTTCTCCAGGCCCCGAGCCTTCCCCCATGTTATGCTAATTTTAGTGTCAGATGCTCTATATGGATGCAATAAATCTTGGCTGGCAATGACAAAATACAAAATCTACCTGCAGGATACAATAGATGACTGGGTTTTATACATTTTAAATATTACTTTTGGAAGTGTGTTTGTGGGCAATTACCATCACCATTACATATTGCTCCCAAAATGTTGCCAAAGCTTTTGCCATGTAAGAGAAAGCACTATCAGTTACATGCGTATGTAAATGCAAGTGGGTGGGTATTAGTAGGCTTTCAGCTGAATTTGTTCAACCTCTATTACGGTAGAAATTCTAAGCAGGATTTTATTAAATAGACTGCAATTAAAATAGGATAGGATTTCACTATCTCCTTTTACTTATGAGGAATCTATGTGGAACTGAGGATCTTTGCATGGCTGCAAACCCCTGGACTATTCAGGAGCTATTCCCATGCTGAGAGTTGTGTCTTCAATTGTTCCATAGAATTGAAGTCTCCATTCATGCCTATCATCCCGACCCCGGAGAGCCCCTGTGATCAGCCCCTTTACAGTCTCCCACACTAGCAGATGGAAAGCTTAAACGGAGCTGGAGAAATACGTAGTCTGAGAAAATTTGTTGCTGACATCCTGAGGTGAAACTCTGAAGAACTTTTCTCATAGAGTCATCCTTAGGCATGGTTGTTGGGTGCTACATGCTAGGAGTAGTATTTCATATATTATGGATTGTTTATCTAGCTCTCTCCTTCTCTCCCCCCGTCTCTCTCTCTCTCTCTCTCTCTCTCTCTCTCTCTCTCTCTCTCTCTCTCACACACACACACACACACACACACATACACACACACACACACACTAATACCAAGTATTCCGAGATATTCATAGGAAAACAGCTCCTACTCTACATTTTTAAAATGAACTTTTAGTTCAAAACCTATACAGAAGTTGGAAACTGTCTGTAGGATCATTGGCATAAAAGCAATCATTTAAATGTATTCAATTTTTGCTTAATTTTAGTTATAAACAAACAGGGCACATAACTATACTAACAATTCAATTCACTTAGCTGACACTCCTATGTCAATGATATTAGGAGGCTCCCTTGGCCCCGTGTGAAGGACTAAGTATTCAAAGCTCCCTGTACTGATGAAATGGTCTTCCAATGGCAAATCACAGCAAATGGGTTAAAACCAAATATGGAATTCAAGATTATTCAAACAGATGGGTAAGTTCAGTCTTATACTACTCAACTGGAAGGAATAATTTAAAAACAAAAGCAGAAACTGGGTTTTAATTAGTCAAAATTATAATTAGATAGAAATTTTTATACAAACTAAATACTTCATCTTTGAGTATGAGCAAAATGTTATGTTCTTAGTTTTAGTATTTATTAACCTTACCACTTCATAATTCCAGAAGCAACCACCAAAATGAAGACTGCTTTAATTTTGCTCAGCATTTTGGGAATGGCCTGTGCTTTCTCAGTAAGTTCTTTATTAAAAACCTACAGTTATTTTTATTTTTGTCTTTTTATGTAAAAGAAAGGATATGTAATAATTAAATGTTATTTTTCACAGATGAAAAATTTGCATCGAAGAGTCAAAGTAGAGGATTCTGAAGAAAACGGGGTAATTAATTTTAGCATACTTCCTTGGCCTTACTATACTTACTCTAGATTTATTGCACATTAACATGAATATATTATTTATTTCATTTATACAGGTCTTTAAGTATAGGCCACGATACTCTCTTTACAAGCATTTCTACTTTTATCCTCCTCTAAAACGATTTCCAGTTCAGGTAAGTTTAAAAATTATTTTTCCTTCTCACCCTTTACAATTTAAAGGGTATCAAATTTAACTACAAAACACCTGAATTCAACTTTCACTGAAATTCAGCCAGAAATACTGCTTACTACAAAAAAGTTTGTTTTTCATATAATAAAGTTTATTTCTAAATCCTCTTTTAAAACACACAGAGTAAAGTCATTTGGGCTCAATCTACAATGATATAATAAAAATAAACACCTTGGTACATTGAGTTCAGGTGTTTTCACTAATTTACTGACAAAAGTGACAATTAAGTCAGTGATAAGGTCACTAATTTTCATAATTATTCACTTCATAATTGTCATAATTATGTAACATAATTGTTCATAATTGTCACTCATGATAGTTTATTCAATATTGTCATATAGCTGTTTTACATCTGACAATTCAGAGTCCTTTAATTGGTAGGGGAAAAAATTGACTTCATAAGCAGCAGAGACCATTAAAAAACAAAACAAAACACCTTGATAATCAATGGTATTTGCAAAGATTTTCTGAACCTTTGACCTGTGTAGGCTACTAGAACAATATGTCATACACTGGAGCGTAATTATAATGGTAGTGTGGCCCAAGAACTGCGGAGGAAAAAGAAATTCATGGAGTGCACTAAAAAGCTTATGAGAAAAACAAATTCCTAAAATTTGTAAACAAAAAGAAAAATAATCAAAACTAAAAATAAGTTTCCATTTTTGCTGGGTTACCTGTGAAGAGGGCCTTTGAAAACCAGAGGGTGTGGTGTTGATTTTAAATATACAACAAACCAGAGTTGCACTATTTTTATTACCATACAGTTTGGGTTCAGGGCACCAATTATGCACCACATGACCCAGGACTCTCGAGACACTAAAAACAGTGAGGATGCTGAAAACGATGCCTCAGCACAGTGGCTTGGCAGTGCATCCTACCATATGTCGGGCTAACCCATCTCCCATTCATACAATGATAGGAAATGATAATCTTAAAGTACTCCTAGCACCATCATAATTATGGGAAATTCATGTGGCCACAGAAATATGAGCATAAATGATACATGTGATGTGGATTTGCAGAATTGTTTTCCATTCTTTGGTTCACCTCAGGCCCCTAAATAAACAGTGCTCATTTGAAAGTTTGCTTTGTTCTCTTTCTTAAACTAAATGGAAATGATAATAAATTCAAATTTTTGACTAGCCCCTCAACTTTTCTGAAATATCAGACAATTAGAGATATTTAATCCCACCTAGATATTTTACAAACATATAAATATGTGGTCCATTTAAAATGTCCATAGTGAAATATTAAGAGAAGTTGCATTTTTCACCACTGATAGACACAAAGTTCACAGATCTTTAAGAAGATCTTTAATACACAATTTTTTTTTTACAAATTATATGCAGATAGGTCCATCTAAGCTAATGTAGAATTTGTAAGATAGTTGTTTAAAAATAAAATTCAATAATATGTATCTCCTCATCCAACTGTCTCACCTAGTATTTGTAATCTGTTCTCCTACTTTGCAAAGTTTGATTTCTCTTAAGTATATTAAGCTAGATATTTAGCACCAAAATTGTCACCCCAAAATGCATTACTCTGTGTTGGCTTTTAAATTCATGTTTTATTCACACAAATCTGTGTTTATATATAATCATTTCTAAACTACCACCGTGCATGAAATATGTAATATGAATTGCAAAGCTATCGGCAGTCTACTGTAGCTTATCTATCTGCTAGACTACAGAAATGAAGGTATAAATAAGCTTAACATCTGAAGTTGCTTTAATTGAGAAAGTTGTTTTTTTGATTCAAATGATATTTGATTAGTGTATGAACTCTTAGAGGGAAAGAACTTTATCTTATATTTCTTTTATCAGGCTTATCTCAGTTATACAAGAGTTGTAGGTTTTCAGAATTGTCTTCCATTTCAAAAGTCTTTCATATTTATATAGATATATGAAAGTCTCTGGAAGAATCAATAGGGCTTAGTGACAAACTGGTGACAAGGCATAAACGAAAGAAAGAAAATGCCAAAGCTTTGAGGCATTTTGTACAGCTTTTAAATTGTTCTCACTGCCGGCACTGATTGAAGACTGATGTGGCTGAGTTAGGGAGAAAGCTAGAGGTAAGGAAGCATGTAAAATGACTAAAACACTCCCATTGAGAAAAACAACGCTGATTGCATAAATATACTGTCCTCCATATTTAATTTAACTAACACATAGAAATAGTTCAAGTATAGTATTCTGCTTTATTCAACCTCTGTACTAGGGAAGGAACAACCATTAAGGTCGTGGCAGTTGAGGAGCAGGTCTAATTATTCTCTTTTGCACCTGAGGTTATTCTTGGCTCAAGGGGACAAGCATTCCCTTTTCTTGGATGAATGGCATGGCCATCTGAAGAATGAGGCCACCAGGGACAGCCTCAAGTGGGACTGGGACATGGGTGTTTCCTCACATCTGATCTCTAACCCAGAGATTAGAGGTCTTTCTGCAGCTATATATTCAAATTCAGGATACTTAACTGGGTCATCAGAATCAAAGCTAAAATTTGTAGGGCAGGAAATGACAGAATCTCAAGTTGGGTATCCATTTGTATACCTGGTGCCATTGGGGATGGTTACAGAAAAGGAAGGAAAATTCAATTTGGATTAGTATTATTGAGAGAAAGATGTAGAACCTTCTCTATTGTCTTTAGGGCTCTGATAGCAATGTTTAGATCTATATTTCCTTTCAAAAAGTAGCAATGCTCATTAACTTATAATTATGTTTTTTATTTACAGAATCCTTGGTTTAATTTATTCTTATTCAGTACTGAGCTCTTTCGAGGGATGGTACTCCATAAATCTCCTAAATGAATAAATGAGTAAAATTTTCTTTTGTATAACTTTTACCTCACATATATAAATTAAGATCATTTTAGGGATTAGTCTTAATTAGTTTGAAAGATACTAAAAATTATATGCAAATTTAATTTCTTTAAATCAAATTATAATTTAAATTCACCCGTAGTGCTAGTTATTTAATAGAATCATTCAGCAACAACTTTTATAATAAGCTGAACCATAATTTCATTTACATGATATAAAGAAAACAAAACAATGAAATCTGTGTTAGCCGAAGATCTGCCTTGAACTGGTTAGAGAATCCACAACTCTTTGGGGCTTCTGATTTCTTCTTTATAAAATTTAAAAATCTGACCACATGCTCTCAGAGCTGAATGGTTCTGTGATTTGTTGCTCTAGTTTTTACACACAACATGTTTCAACATGTTGTCAATGCTTTTGGGGTTGAAAATGGGGTATCCCAGTTCATATCTCGATCATTGTAAAATGCTTCTTTCTCTCTAACCTCATTTTATAAATGCCCACTCTCCTCCTATTTTTCTCACATTAGCATGAAACCTGTTGTAAATAAATAAATCAATCAAGATGGTAATACTAATTAGTCTGAGTAAATACTTGTGTGTATTTTATTTTATTTCGATCAGCAGGAAATGTTAATTGCTGTTGAATATATATGTACACATATATGTGTATGTATGTGTGTGTGTGTGTGTATGTATATATATATATATATATACTTTTTTTTTAGAGCAGTAGTGACTCATCTGAAGAAAATGGGGATGGTGATAGTTCAGAAGAGGAGGAGGAAGAGGAGGTAAGGAATTTTGCAGTCTTTTCATAACAAACCAGACAGCACAAAAAATGAAGAGGAAGCTAGTCTACTGTAGGCTGGACTCAGCAAATAGCAGTTGCCACCTTACCAACTGCCCCCAGTCTTCTATTTTGGACAAGTGAAATGTTATTTAAATTAGAATCAACTAAAATCACCTGTTTAAAACACAATTGCAGTTTGGGGTTAAAGTTACCAATAAGTGGGGCACAAAAACAAACGTGTCTCCATTTTAAGAGATAGAAGTATAAAATCTGATAAAAACCAACAGAACTTATTATTTGTATTTGTTGGATAAAACATGGTGGTAGAAGACAAGTAAATAATAATCCTAAACTTGGTGAAATACTTGTTTTAAGGACTAAACTTTAAAAATTCAACTTACTAAGTGGGTAGTATGTAAAAGCTAATTTATATCCTCTATAGTGTTATTGTGATTCATCTCTGCCTTTTATAATCCACACCTTTTTAGTAGCAATTTCATATGTCTTTTTGTCTAATAACAAAATTCGTGTTCCTAAAGAAATGCAAATACTCAGGATGTATAAATATCTTTCTATACAGTTCTACAAATTAGTGTAGTCTGTGGCTAACGTTCATCTACATATCTTGGAAATTCTGCTAACATGTTTATAACTGACACTCTTGCCTAAGGAAACATACAAATTAGGATGCATTTTCCTGGACTGTCAATTATAGCTATCCACTGGTTTGGGAACCTTCTAAATTCAGGTATTCTTAGGGGCTATTTATAAATGGACGATGACAGTCGAAAATGGATCATATATAAACATCAGCTATCTTGAAAAGAAAACCGCGTGGGGACTTGAAAGATGACAAATCATTAGTACTATTTTTTTTTAACCATAAAAGTAACATTTCCCGTACCATAATTTACACTAATAGCTTGAAGGAAGGCCTTATAAGAATGTCAAGCCAGTACCAGGAAAAATGCCACCTACTAACTCCCATGAAATTTTGCCTGGAGTTCCACACAGCAATCTTACACAAGAACTAAGCTACGGTTATCTATTTCACTACAGCTATTTGCTGTGCGGTGATTGTAAAACTGCCTTGTCAACTAGATTTCCCAATTAGATTGTGTACATTTTGGCAGTAATTCTTTATTGCTGTGGTTGTGGTTGAGAATGGAGGAAGATTAGGACTCCTTTGGGGCTCTGTTAAAAATCACACACACCCGGGGCCCGCCCGGTGGCGCACTGCTACAGTGCGCCGCTTGGGAGTGCGGCGGCGCTTCCACGAGGGTTCGGATCCCACATACAGACCGGTTCCCGCTCACTGGCTGAGCGAGGTGCGGGCGCAGTGCCAAGGGTTGCAATCCCTTGCCGGTCCCGGTCCGGTACGGGCGCGACACTGAGGGTTGCGATCCGTTGCCGGACACACACACACAAAAAAAAATCACACACACCCAAAATTTTGCCAACAATCCCTGAACATTTGTGGTTCTCCCAAAACTTAGCTGCAAACTCCCCATGACCCAGTGGACTATAGGTTAAAATCCCTGCTTCGGGGAATAACTGTGTTGTACTCTCTTTTATGTCTCCTCACATTGCCTAGCACAATTTCTTACACATATATGGTGTCCTGTAAATATTTGGTGGGTTGATTGTGAAACTTCAGAGGAATAAATGCTCCAAAGATCATTTATTAAAAGTAATAATGGAAAAGTGGATGAATAAAACTGACAGTTTTCCATCCTGAAGAGATTCTGGAACCTCTTTTTTACCCATTTCTTCCCTAAAATATCATTGGCATTTCCGGATAAATACAGAGTCCCCAGGAACTGTATTCATATGAAAAAGGTACTTAGGCATATTTTCTATTTGGTGATCATACATTTTTTTCCAACTCCTAAACTATTCAGTCTCAGTTTTCAAAAACTTTTATTGAGCTATACATAATAAAATTACCATAAGGATGCAGTTCATTGAAATTCCAGAAATTGAACACATGAGTGAAACCAGCACTCATATCACAACGCAGCAAGTGCCTTGTGCTCCATCCCATTCATTAACCAACCCCCACCAAGGGCGACAACTATTTTTATTCCTAACAGAGATTACTTTTGCCTGTTTTTGTGTCTTCTATATGTGGGATCATGCAGCATGTACTCTTTTGTGTGTGGCTTTTTCTGCTCTCAGCTTCAGAGATTTATCCATATTGTTCTGTAGTTGTAGATCATTCATTCACATTGTCAGTATTTCATTATATCAATGTACCACAATGTATTATTCTTCTTTTGATGGGCATTTAGATACTTTCCAAGTTTGGGAAATTGCAAAGAGTGCTGCTGTGAACATTCTAGAATTTCTTCTGGTTAACATACACATTCATTTCTGGCGGCCATTTTACATAAAAGTGAAATTTCAGAGTCAAAATGTGTGCATATGTTCAACCTT
Organism: Galeopterus variegatus; assembly: GCF_000696425.1. Lineage (NCBI taxonomy): Eukaryota > Metazoa > Chordata > Mammalia > Dermoptera > Cynocephalidae > Galeopterus > Galeopterus variegatus. The sequence goes on along the minus strand of NW_007728875.1, from coordinate 116,568 downwards.
AGTAAATGGAACCAAACAGCTTTCCAAAGCAGATGGAGTAATGTAAACTCCCACTATCAGTATATGAGGGTTCCAGTTGCTTCACATTCTTACCAACAATTGTTTCTTTCAATCATTTTAGCAATTCTAGTGGGTTAATAATACCTTTTTAAGCACAAATTATTGCTAATTTTTCTATCTAATAAGATATTTAAAGCCTAATACCCATCAACAGACTGACCTATTTTCCTTTTTAACTCATTTGCACAGGACATCAGTAAATAAAATATCTAGGAAAAGAAAGGGTGTTGTAGGAGAAAACACAGAGGTTGGGATATTGGACCTTTGGTCATGGCCTGCCTCTAATGAGCTGTCATCTATTTGACCTTATATGAGTCATTTATCCCATTGGACCTCAGATTTTCCGATTGTGAAATGAGAGTACAGGACCCAACTAGTATATTCTCTTACTCAATGCATCTTTCCAAAGATACTAATATTAATTTATCTTTCTACTCCTGAAAGATTTAGTCTGTTGGAATAAAGCATAAATATGAAAAAATAAACAGCATGGTATTTGTAGGATATTTGACACAATTAGCTCGGAGACTTTTCAGGTGAACTCTGGTAGTACCAAAACCCTTTTTTGAAAGAATGGAATTTATGAATTTGATGAAACAAACATATTCTGCTTCAGTCACTTAGTTTTAATAAAAAGGCAGACTAAATCTGGGTTTGTCTGTTTGCTTATTTTGAAGTCTTAAAGTTATCCTAACATCACAATCTCTTTAAAAGTACATTGAAATGAATTCAATTATCAGTACTCATTTACAGTAAAAAAAATCCTTTATATACAAAATCCTAACTTTTAATATTAGCTATGAGTTACATTGGGAGTTTAGCTCAGTGAACAAAAATTGCCAAACAACATTGAATAAACAGAAAACTATGAAATGTTAAAGATTATGATAAGCATTTATTTGAAGAGTGTTAATTTTTACAACACCTTTGTGCAATAACATGCCACTAAGAATTTCCTGGAGCATTGTATCTCCTTAGTACAGAAAAATTGATTGTGTGTCAAATGCCTGAAACATAAATTTTTTGAATTGATAAAATAGAAAAAAGAACTATCTAAAACACACCATTGGTGAGGTAAATAGGATTAAATACCTCTGAGTTGAGTTCTTGGAAGTAAGAAGTACCAGTGACATAAAGGGGGGCAGCATTGTCAACTTTGGGTGATGAGACAGTTGAGGGATACGAAGTTTTTCCAAATAATGGTTCACCATGCCAACAAATCTTGAGCTATCTTCCAGCTAAAATAACTTTTCTTGCTGTGGATATTTTCACCAGGAAACTTCAAATGAAGAAGAAAACAATGAAAATTCTGATGAAAATGAAGATGAAGAATCTGAGGCTGAGAACACCACACTTTCCACTGCAACACCTGGCTATGGAGAGATCACACCTGGAACAGGGATTATACAGTTAGCTGCAATCCACCTTCCCAAGAAGGTAATAATTCCTCCAAAATGGATATTACCATTAATAATAACGGTAACGTTAAATGTGTTTTTGTTTCTTTACTGAAGTCTAAGTTTATCCCAACACTATACATGTGACATTTTATAACATCTCATTAACTCATTGAAAAAGCAGAGCAGATACAACTTCCCTATTTACAAATAAGGATAGATCTCCCAGAAAAATTCTCTTCCCATGTTATTACGCTGACTTTTTTCATTGTAACAGAAGACTAAGGACAAGCATCTAGGAATAGAGAAGAGGTCCTGAGAGATACCATTGCATCTCAGGGAAGAGGATTCCAGGACAGAGAAAGTGCATAGTAAAGCTATGGGAAGTATCTCCCGCAGAGAAGGTTTATCAGGCACATTTCCCCCCATCAAAACCCATGACAAAGGTGCTTACTCTGAATTTTTAAAGCCCTCACCAATCCTTTTGTAAGTTAAATTATCTTCAATTCAAAATGACATTAGAATGACAAGGCCACTCCTATACAATATTGTGTTGGATAAAGCACGACCTTCAGATTTATATTTTTCACACCTAGACTTGGATTTTTTCAAACTTTTCCTTTCAGGCTGGAGATATAGGAAAGAAGGCTGCAAAACAGGAGGAAAGTGATGAAGAAGAAGAGGAGGAAGAGGAAGAAGACGAAAATGAAGAAAACGAAGCAGAGGTGGATGAAAACGAGCAAGGCATAAATGGCACCAGCACCAACAGCACAGAGGTGGACAATGGCCACGGCAGCAGCGGCGGAGACAATGGAGAGGAGGACGGGGAAGGAGAAGGTGTCACTGATGCCAATGGAGAAGGAACCACAGCGCCTGGAGAGTGGGACAATGGCAGCTCTGAGACAACCACCTCTCCAAATGGTGGGTTTCAACCTACAACCCCCCCTCTGGAGGGTTATGGGACCACCTCCCCACCGTTTGGGAAAACCACCACCGCTGAGTATGAGGGGGAATATGAACAAACTGGCACCAACGAATACGACAATGGATACGAAGTCTATGATCATGAGAATGGGGAACCTCGTGGGGACAATTACCGCGCCTATGAGGATGAGTACAGCTACTACAAAGGGCGTGGCTACGATGGCTACCATGGTCAGGATTACTACTACCACCAGTGAAGGCCCAGCCTGGGATGAATTCATCCATCCTGGCATTGCATCTGGCTGCCGTGTTCAAAGTTAACTCAGGAAGGTGCAATCTAACAAGTGTGCATATTATAATGTGGAATGGTCCTATCGTTCTAAAGTGGTCTCCTGCAATTGCTTCTGCGAGTAATGGGCTTCTTGTTGCTTTTCCCCGGTATGTTATCAAAAGGTCATTGTAAATCAGGGCCATTTATCAAGCGTTACACCAATCCATGAGGCTGAATATGATGGAATGTTTTGAGGTTGTGGCTCTATAAATAGCATTTTTAATGTGTGTGCACCATTGCCAACTGCGAAAACATACTCTTTGTACAAAATGTGGTTCTGAGAAGAGATTCAACGACATTACTGACACTGTATACAATAAATATGTAGTTCCTTAATCGTACTACCTATCCAACACTGTATATTAGGTTTAATTGTTATCCTTATGTATTTTTGTGTGACTGTATGTGTATTCTATCTATAGGTTTTATCACAAATAAAAATGCAATCCTTCAAATGTGTTATAATTAAGAAGAAAAGTGAGAGATTCAGAATGGAAAAAGGTGAACACATGGGGGACAATTCAGCTAAAGCAGGGAAGCTTATTTCCACTATGGTTTAAAACTTAGAGGAACTGTAGACATTTTCTCTTGAATTAATCAACATAACTAAGATTTGCTATGCTTGTGGGCAGGATCAGCCATATACATAAGGGGAATGAATGGCTTTTATCAGAGTTGCCAGATTTAATAAATACAAATATAGAATGCCTACTTAAATTTGAATTTCAAATACACAGTGAATAATTTTTAGTATAACTATACCCCATGCAATAGTTGGATTCCATGAAATATTTGGGACATACTTATGCAAATAAATGATTTACTATTTATCTGATATTTAAATTTAACTGGGTGTCCCATGTTTTATCTGGCAACACTGTTACTACGTGATTTGATTTTAGGTGGAATAAGGGTAGGAGGTGGAATGGGGTACAAAAACTCTTACACACATACCCACACCCACACCCACACACACACACACACACAAAGGAGGGTTGATATACAAAGCCTTAACAGCAATTTACACCTTTAATATGAACCTAAAAGCAAATCTCAAATAGGAGTAGTGAGGAAAGTAGATAGTGTAAAGGAACACGAAGAGCAAAACTTCATTTGTTTTATTAATTCGTTGATAAGATGCACTGAACATCTACTATGGAGCCAGGCCACGTATAGATGCTGAGCATATGAAAATGAAGGACCTGTCCTCAGAGTGATTTTAGCCTGATAGCTACCAGTTGTCAGGTATTACATCAATGTCTCTAACTTTTTATTTTGAAAAATATCAAGCCTTCGAAAAAGTTAGAAAACTAGTACATGAGCACATTTATTATGTACCTTTCACCTAGATTCACCAATGGTTACGTTTTGCCATATTTGCGTTCTCTGTTTTTATTTGTGTGCCTCTCTTCATATATATACTTTTCTGCCAAACCACTGATACGAGGTTGCACACACCATATCATGATGCTTCTTTCCTAAACACTTCAGTATTTACTATAAGAACAAAGAATTCCCCTATAGAGCCACAATACCATTATCATTATTATTCTCAAAAAGTTAACATAGATATGACATTTTCTAACATATAGTCCATATTCAAATTTTCCCAATTATCCTAATAATGTCCTTTATTATTAACTCATTTAATTCTAGCAAAACTCTATCAGGTAGGTATTATCATCCTCAGTTTTATCGATGGAGGGACTGGGGCACAAAGAGGTCACAAGCGGTAGAACTGGGGTTAGAACAAAGGCAGACTGGCTTTGGGATCTGTTCCTTACCATTATGTGATATTCTCTAGTGTAGATTCATCAGTAGTGGATGGGCGGAAAACCTCTGATCATGAGAACATTGCTGAAAAATGAGCTTTGTTCCATACTACAATTTGCTTAGAACCAGCCACATTTTATGACTTGAATCCTGAAGAATATTTTCAAATCCAGGATCTTCTCATATCTCATATTTTTGGCACATCTTCCTATATAGGCAACTTGGTATTGTGCAACGGGCATAAGCTCTGGAGTTGGATGGAATTGAATAGTGGTGTTACAAGAGTGAATTAATTTACTTCCCTAGTCTTTATTCCTTCATCTCCTATGTAAGTATAGTACTCAGTGGGTTGCTGTTCAGAGTCTGACATGTTTTGAGGTGCTCAACATCATCACATCTCTCCTGTCCTTTCCTCTCCTTTCCTTGCCTCTCCTCTACCTTTCTGTGACCCATTTTAACACTTAGGTGTATTTGATTGTAATAGAATTAATAGAATTAACTGGCTAAAAAAATGGTGTTTTGAGAACCAATAGCACATTTTTTTCTTGCTCTAATTGCATCTTTGTAGAATGAAATGTTTTGATGAGATTGAGCCATTGGGACAAGTGTGATCAATACTGTTTATAGGTAATTTTTACTATTTATCTTACTGTCACAAAATATCTCAATATGTCATAGAGTCACCAAGTGTTAAATTTGGAAAGGATGTTTAAAGTCTATGAAGTTACTTATTAATGTTCAGAAGTTATTCATTTTTATGTTGTAAAATCCATCAATTTTTTCCTTCATGCTTTCTTCCTTAGCTTTTGGCCTGTGTAATGTGGATTTCCACTCCTCGCTATCTTACCTAAGGGATTTGAGCAAGCTCCTTCCTGTCCCCAAATACAGAGTGCTCCCCCACCATTCCTCCAAGCATCTAGGAGTCTCCTGGAGCCTGGAAGGTTTTCTGAGGGGACTATAGTAATGCATGCACTTGGATTAGCTCGTCACAGCAGAGAAAGTTTCATGCCTCTGCCAGACACCAGCACAAGTGGGCAGTCAGGTAGTCAGGCCTGTAGACAACCAGCTCACCCAGGGCCTGGGTGAAGGAAGAATGAAGTTCATGGATGAAGACTAAGGGTGGGCTGGCGAGGGCTGTGTTTAACACAGATTCTGGGAACTCCAAAAATGCCCCTCACAGCAGTTCTCTCAGCCAAATCATGCAAAACCTCTGCACAATAGCATCTCCCTCCCTCTTGAAATATTTTTCCTACAAAGGGTCAAAATTAAAGTTCCAGCCTCCTTCTGCCATCCCGGTAGCCTCCCTGGCCTCTTGCTCCAATCCCTTTGACCTCCCCGACCAAAGGCTCTCTTTTCTATAATTCCCTGATAGTATCCCTTGATGGCCCATCTGGAGGAAACTTGATGAAAACCCAAATTATTAGAAAAGAAAGAATATTTTTATTCTGTCCAAGGAAAGATAATCCTTCTCTGAAAATGAATCAAATGACTTCTTTAAATAGAGAAAAGACAAAAGTTGAAATAAGTTGTGCTCATACTTGGGGGAAAAAATGAAGTTGGATGTTTATATTCCGCTACTCATGGAAAATGTTTTTGCCATTGTTCAAATGTAGAAGCCAGCCTGTAGCTGTGGCAGAGCTCCCCGATGCCCGCTAATATCCGTTCTCCTTTCTCTCTCTCACATAATAGAAACCTAGTTCTTTACCTGGGCATGTGGCTTCCAATTCCTTTGGAGCTAGATGTGGCCATTTGATTTAAGTCGTGTCCATGAGTCCATGTGATGTGTACAATTTCTTAGTTGTCTCCCTAAAGAGAAGGATTATTCTCCTTCTCCTCACCCCAATCTCTCTCTTCTTGTATTAGTCTGTTTTTTATGTGTTGCTATAACAGAATGCCTGAGACTGGGTAATTTACAAAGAACAGAAGTTTATTTGGCTCACAATTCTGGGACAGCTGCATCTGGCGCGGGCCTCAGGCTGCTTCTACTCATGGCAGGGCAGCTGGTGGGTGCAAGGAGATCACACGGTGATTGAGGAAGCAAGGTGGCAGGGGGCTGGGTAGCTGCCAGTCTCCTTTAACAAGCTGCTTTCATGGGGACTAATAAGGCAAGAACTCCCTCACTACCCGCCCCCCACCCCCACTGGGAGAGTATTAATCTATTCGTGAGGGACCTGCCCTCATGACCCAAAACTGCCACTTTGGGGATCAGATTGCAACATGAGCTTTGTGGAGACAAATGTATCCAAAGTATGTCACTCCTATTGGAATTCAGCCACCTTGGTGAGCCGCCGGTGACGGTGCTCATGAAGACAACAACGGAGGACAGGGTGACAAGACAGAAAACGGCCCGACTCCAAGGAGCCCACACCAGCCCTGGACACCCAACCTCTGGAAATAAAAGTCTGTTTTCTTTAAGCCACTATGATTATAGGTCTCTGCTATTCATAACCAAACTGTGTCCTAACTTAGTAGTTCTTCAAGTGCTCTCCTTGGGTCCTCAGCAGCAGCATCACCCGAGACCTTGTCAGAAATGCAAATTCTGGAACTTTACTCAAGACCTACCACATCAGAAACTCTAGGGGTGGACAGGTAATTCCAGAGCACTTTAAAGTCTGAGAACCACTATTCTCGTTAACATACTAGCGAATGCTTAGTAAACACTAACTGCATGCCAGTGCTGTGGTAAGCACCCAGTTTCAAAGATGAAATTCAAGAATTTCCCTCATTTTTTCCCCCAATATACTGTTGTCATTACACCATGGTTATGTACCCAGAATGGTCTTGTTCTAATGTGGGACAGAGAGTTTGGGATTTAAAAATCTCACCCCATTTTACCTCCTGGAATCTCACCCCCGGCTTCCCAAAGCCTGTTCTCTCTGTCAAAATGGATTTCCTTCTTGGCAGTAGGACCACCGCTCCTCAGTCAGACCTTCGTCTCAGAGTCTTTTATGCTTATGTATTTATTTTACATCTTTAAAGTAGGAAGAAACCCAATCAACTGACTCATCATGTTTTCCAGTATAACCCAGCTAGTTTTTGGTAACTCATATAACAGTGTGGGTTTTAGGATTCTTCAGTCCTACCTGCATGTGGACTTCCAGTACTTTCCCCTCATACCTTGTCAAGCAGTCAAATGGTCCCTTAGCAGCAGTGTGGCTGGTAACAGGACCATGAGGACCTGCCTGCAGCTATTAGGTCTTCATACCACTCTCCATAGATCCACCAGTAAGGAAACAATGAGCTCAGATGGAGTCAGATGGTTCATTACTAACAGAGCAAAAGCAGGATCAGCTCAGTGTCAGCTCCCTGCATCCCTAGTCCCACAGGACGACAAGAAACCAGATGGGCCAGATGACAAATGGCACTGGTGGTAGCTCCTTCTGCTGTGGAGGCACCAGCTCTAACTCATGGCCAAGCACACAGAGTTACACAGAAGTCTGCAGTTCAACCTTAAGGGGGCAAGGTCAAAAGTCCTGTGCTGAACTAAAAGTAGAAAGATGGATGAGAAATGGCCGCGGGCCCATCTCCCAGAGATGGGCAGGTGGTGAGAAACTGCCTGTGGCATCTCTACACCAGGCTGCTTATCCCTGCTTGCTCCAGAAGGAGGTGTAGGGCACTTTGTCAAGACTCAGGTTGGACTGCCGTGAGTTCTTGACCCATTCGCAATCCACATAGACATGTGGCCTATATGGAGTCATATAAGACTGTCAGGAAGCTGCAGCAGAGCTGCTCCCCTGTGCACCCCTTCCAGATACAAGGTGTGGGAAGCTGCGAGTGTCCAGACCATTCTAAAGGAGGCTGGCCACACAGGAGGGTTGGGATGGGCTAAAAGATCTTAAAGCATGAAGGAGGCCAACTTCTACAAGATGATCCACGGCGGACGTGTGGGTGCTCACCAGGCAGTGGCGTGCCAAAAAGCTTCTCAGCACAGGCCACACTGTGTGGTGGGTGGTCTGGGGGTGTTAGTGTGGCCACCGGGTAGCTGCCTCTCAGAGATGACTCCGGCCCTTCCCCTCTGGTCACCCAAGATCCTGTTCCCTCATTTCATGTCCCTCTTACTTCCTTCAACATGATGTCTCAAACAAAATCCTCCCCAGCTGGCAGCCCGGGCGACCCATATTTAATCTCTGAGGAGCACTGAATGTCCCCGCTCCTTTTCCTTTTATTATTGTGACAGAAATTCTATACCCTGCATCTTTGCATGGCTGTCTGTGTTGATTTTCTACTACCCTTTCTTCTCTTAACAAAACTTTGTCCTTGCAAAACTAAAGCTTTGGCTTTAGAAATGATCACTTCTGATGTGGCCTTCGAGAGTGTATCTACACAGTAAAAAAGCAAGCATTGACTTTCTGTCCATTTGGATTCTTTCTATAAAAAAACCCAATTCTTCTCCAGGCAAAGTGAGTCTCTCTGAATGATGAGAGGAACAAATAGTGGAAGTGTGAGAAGGGCAGAAAAGTGAAAACATGCTCTTTTGAAAAGGAAAATCTAAAGTTAAGAAATGTCAGTCTCACTTTAAAAAAATAATCAAGATTAATTGAAAGTAAACCATGAAGCAACCACTCGGACCTTTTGTTTATCCAAGAGCAGTGCAGTAAATATTTTCTGCCCTTAGATCTTTAAAATACTCGGTGGGTTAGAAACTCGTTAACTTGATTTGTTGGTTGAAGAACAAAAGTTCTCATGCAAATTATATTGTTTTATTTTGTTTTTTCTCAGGAGGTTTCTCTTCTTGTATTTCACGACTCCCAGGGTCCGAGGAGATAAAACCTCCAACAACACATACAAAAATTGTCTTATCTCTTTTTAAAATACAGATTCAATACTCAGTATTTTAGTCAGGAATCCTCAAACTTTCTCTATAAAGCAAAAGTCAGCAAACTTTTTCTGTAAAGTGCTAGATAGTAAATATTTTTGGCGTTATAGGCTATACAGTTGATAATTATTCAACTCTGTTACTGTACAGAAAGCAGCCATAGACACTATGGAAATAAATGGGCATGATTGTGTTCCAGTAAAACTTTATTTGCAAAAACAGGTGATAGGCCAGATATGGCCCACAGGCCATAGTTTGTTGACCTCTTTTTTAGATGATGGTCAAAATTCATAAACCATAAATTTTTATTTTAAAAATTAGCAGTTAATCACTTCATATGTAAACAAACTAGCAGTGAACTCACTTTTTCTCTTCTTTCCTTTTTTCCAACTTGAAGCTTTGTCCTTTGTTTCTAACTCTATTTTAAAACTCATTAAACTTTCCAGTGTTTGATACAGCAATCTGTGGGTTGTCTCCTTTCTGCAGCTGTTTAATAAAAAGCTTCTGACAGTTCCTGGACCTAAACACAGCAAGAAGTATTATCTTTGATAAATAATACTTCAAGATAAATTTTTCACTATACTCACTGCCATTTGAAATTCTGTAACAGAGATGATCAGGTATGTCTCACCACCGAGCCAGCTGAGGGAAGGCTTGATCTTAATTCTAGCCATAGGATAGTTGTGTAAAACCAACAGCACAAAACAAACCATTTCTCATGCTGCTTAGAATGGACTATTATCAAATCCAGTGCACCAAACATTTTGGGAGTGACTTTCAGTGAGTACTTGATACCTGAATTGCTACCAGGGAATGTCCTGGGCACACAATATTCCCCAAAAGTGGCTGCAACATTTCTCCCATTTCACAAGCTCCTCTGCACTTTGATGTTGCCATTTCTCCATCAAAGTGTGGAGCCTATTTCTGCACCTCCCTTCAATCTGACTGCTTTGATCAGTCTGTAGAGAGTGACTCTGTAACTGTCCCAGGTTTAGCCCACAGAACCAGCCTGGCAATCTCTTCTTTCTGCTCTTGAAAGCCTGGGACTCACAAAATACAATAGGAGAATCTCCTGAGAAAGAACAGAATATAACAGAATGTAATTTGCATGGGAACTTTTACTCTTATACCAACAAGTCCAGCTGATGAGTTCTGAACCTACTGAGCATGTTCAGTCCTGAACCACCGTGTAGGAAGGCCGGTCTCTCCTGCCGGAGAGAGAGGTCACACGGAGAAGCACCAAGGTGCCATCTTGCATGGGCAGCCCAGGCAAGTTTGGGGAAGACTCCTGCACCTGCCACTGTCTAATTGTGCCACATGAGATCACAAGTGAGAAACATGCAGCTGAGCCAAGTCAACACAGAGAACCCTGAGAAAAAATAAATCGGTGTTTCGAACCACTAAATTATGACACGGTGTGTGACATAGGAATGGATAAGTGGAAGAGAGACTGACAAGCATAGACAAAATCTAGGTTCATGAATGTTAAGAAAGTCATGGAAGAAGAGCTAAAATAAAATGATAATGCAATGCAGATAAACATGAAGTTAAAAATAAAGAACTGAGAAAAATAAAGACTAGGTAGATCCTAATAGGGTAAGAAAATACTAATATGTATCCAATACAATGAATAACTTGCTGGTAAATGTCCTCATGTTCTGTTTCCTGAGGAGAAGATTCTTGGTTCTGAAAAACAAAACGGCAACCTCTGAAAAGGACTATTTTGAGAGTGAGAGATGTTTTCCCCTTGAGGTCCACAAAGCAAAGTTTTGCAGCCACTTCCAGCAACGTTACCATGTCCTGAAGGAAAGGGCTGCTATTGTTATAATTACATTTTAACTACATCCTCTGAGCTACATTTTAAGGTGTAATAAGACATCTTTCTAATATAAAAATAAAAGCAAATTATATTGACATGTCTTCTCTCTGCTAGTAATAGCTGAATGAGTAAACAAACAGCCTAGAGAAATGACTACAGCTAGCTTCACGTTGTTCTGTGACCCTCCCTGGTTCCGTATCTGGCTGAAGTTTTTATGTACTTCTGTTGAAATTCCCAAACACTGAGGGGAAAAAAAATAGCTAAAAATAAAAATAATTTGGGGTTAAATAAGAAAGTTGGTTGTAAGTGATGTTTTAGAAAAAGTGAGCTTTTCCTAGCCCAGAATGAATACTGACACTCATGAAGGAACATAATTAAAACAAAAACATTTTTTTCTGCTAAAAACAGGGAAAGATTCTCAGAACACCCATTCTGGACTCTATTCTAAAGGTAAATTCTTCTGCGAATCACCTCCAGCCTTAACAAATCTAAGCATCTTTATGGCAAAGAGGAGACAGCTCAACAGAAGCCCCTCTGTTTTACTCACAACACCGTGAAGATTACCCCACTGATTCATAATGAGAAATACTGTTTATTTGTTGTGTATATAAATTAGAGAATAGTTATTTCAGTTAGTCAGAACACATGGAAATATATATGGTATAAGTTTACCTCTAACTGCCTAAGACAACAAAAGAGAAATGTGTTACCTAACAGTGTTAAGAATAAGTGGAGATCAAGATCCTAGAGGAAAAACAGGTTTCCTATAATACTAAGCTTTAAAAAATGTACAGTAATTCCCCCTTTTTTACAGTTTCAGTTGCCCACGGTCAACCTCAGTCCAAAAATATTAAATGACAAATTCCAGAAATAAACCATTCGTAAGTTTTTAATTGATCCCACTGCTTAGTAGTGTGATGAAATCTTGCACCATCCTGCTCCAACCTGCCCAGGAGGTGAACCATCTCTTGGTCAAGCACTCCCCACCCATTAGTCACTTAGTAGCCATCTCAGTTATCAGATTGACTGTCACAGTATCACAGTGCTTGTGTTCAAGTCACCCTCATTTTACTTAATAATGGCCCCAAGGCACAAGAGTACTTTGCATAATTTATGAATTAAACTTTATCATACATATGTATGTGTAGGAAAGAACAGTGTATATAAGGTTCAGTACTACATGCAGTTTCAGGCATCCACTGGGGCTCGTGGAATGTATCCCCCATGGATAAGGAGAAACTACTGTATATCAAAGCAATTAGGCCTAGAGTACAAGTACAGAGCAGATGGGTGGGACATCCCAGAAACAGGAGAATGAGACAAACCAAGTAAACCTTCTTCCTGGTGAGGGTCCAGTGTCTGGAATTAGTAGCGTAGGTTCCCAGTTAGCTAATATTTTATATGATTGTTCACATTCAAGTGAGGCGTAACAAATAAAAAAGCCACCACGAGATGAAACATGTTCCGTGGACTACTTTCATTTAAAATCTCTATGAGGAGCAACGTTGCACGTCAGCCTCGCCCAGGAAAGCCAGGCCAGGTGTATCATCTGTGGAGGTATCCGTTCCTGAGCCATCAACCAAGAACCAGAAGTTCAAATGTCCATTTCTTGTCCATCTCCCTAGCTTCTTAGTTTTTTTTTTTTTGCTTTTATTTTTGCAGTTAAGTAGAAATGGTGTGAAGATAGATAACCCTTTTTACAGAACCCTGCTCTTTATCTTTGGTTATTGGTTCCTAAGAAATGCTATGGCAAAACTCTCATACAAAAACATTTAGGAAACTTATTGTGAGTTTTTGAAGTTCAAGCTCAACACAGAGCACAAGTTTCAAGAGGGTAGAAGTAAAATTTCTACTTCACAGAACTGTAGCAAATGATTGCTCTTCTAATTTTTTTCCCCCCAGAATCTCTTTTCTGCAACGTTCCAGCCAGAATAGGCTCTCATTCTTTTTTGCTTTTGTCAATTGCAGGTTCTAAATTTAAGACTCAAGTTGAATTTTTTTTTTAGCTTTGAATTCATTTTAGCTTTGACAGCATGTATATATTTAGCTGCTGCCAGTTCATTCCTTGGTAGGACTAGTAGCTAGGTCAATTTTTTCTCTTAAAATTCTATGAATTTTCTCTTTCTAGAACACAGATTCTTCTACACCAGAATTAGATACTTTCTCATCACTTAAATGAAGGGGAAATCTCTCTCATGCATACTAACATTCTTTTTGAAAGAAAGAAAAATGGAAGAAAAGCAATATCTAAAATTATTTATAAAATTATAGCAATTAAAAAAACCCCAACATTTTCTAAGGCTGTGCCATATATTAGGCACATACTAGATACCTCTTTTACCTGGATCATTTGAAATATAAAGTTAATGTATGGAAGAGTGTAATAGCTTAAAACACTGCATGGCTTGCTAATTGTTGTAGAAATTCCTAAATTATTCATCACTTGAATAGAATATCCAGAGTTGAAAATGAACGTTTTGTGGTTTTCACATCTGTCTACTGTTTATAAAGCTTTATTCTGTGTTCAGTCTTACAGCTCGCTGAACATCCTTGTCTGTGGCCTTTGCTTCCTTGAGTTCCATGTTCTTGTTAGCCTCTTTTCGTATCACTCAAGTCCGTTGGATGTCACTGAAATTCTGGTCATGAATATTGACAATGTCTAGAGACGTTGTCTTGAATGTCAACTCTATTGTTTCTTTCAATGTTTCATTGTTTTTGTCCTCACATTAAATAAGCCATATAAGAAGACATGGTAGGAAAAGTAACAGGACAGAAAGGAGATACAGAAGGATGTATCCTTCATCTGATTACCAGATTACCATTAATGCTGTGAAGAATGGGTGGGACTGGTAGCTACTTATTTAATTGTAAAATTAGGCACTGGGCTAAGTGCCTTGCAGAATTAATTAAATTTTTTTTTTTTTTTGTCTTTTATTCTTGTCTTTTTCCGTGTCTGGCAATGGTAGCTACTTATTTAATTGTAAAATTAGGCACTGGGCTAAGTGCCTTGCAGAATTAATTAATTTTTTTTTTTTTTTTGTCTTTTTTTCTTGTCTTTTTCCGTGTCCGGCAATGGATCGCAACCCTCAGTGTTGTCCCCGTACCGGACTGGGGACCGGCAACGGAATCGCAACCCTCGGCGCCGCTCCCGCGCCTCGCTCAGTCAGTGAGCGGGAACGGGTCTGCATGTGGGATCCGAACCCTCGGGTGGGAGCGCCGCTGCGCTTCCCAAGCGGCGCACTATCCAGTGCGCCACCGGGCCGGCCCCAGAATTAATTAATTTAATGGTTATGCTGACCTTATGAGACAGTATGCACAGTGTTTTGAAAACTTTGTTTTGGAGTCAGATTGCCTATTTACACATTCTGGCTTTTGTACTTGCTAAGTATGTGACCCTAAGCAAGTCACTTAAATGCTTAATGTCTCATCACTAAAATCAGGATGATACTAATAGCACCTACTTTAATAATAATAAAAGTTGTTATAAGGGTTAAATGAGTTAATGCATCACACTTAGAACAAAGCTTGGACAATAGTAATCACTCAATAAAGGTTTAGTTTATTACTATGCTTCCCATTTTCAGATGAAGAAACTGGGGAATAGAGAAGTTCTGTTTAGTTTAAGCAACTTCCCCCCGCAAACAAGCAGTAGAGTCAGGACTCAAACTCAGGTCTGTTGGACTCCAGAGCTACTAGAGTTAGAGGTCTCCATTGTCAATGACAATGTTCAAATATTCTAAAGCCTATGGTTGAATGACTGTGAATCAACAGTGACTCCAGCCAAACAACTCAAACTTTAGCCCTGGCAAGTGTTTTAAAAACCAGCTCTGCATCAGAAAAATGCAAATTAAAACCTCAATGAGTTATCTTCTCACTCCAGTTAGAATGGCTATTATCAAACAGACAAAAAATATCCGGTGTTGGAGAGGGTACAGAGAAAAGGGAGCTCTCCTACACTGTTGGTGGGAATGTAAATTGGTGCAGCCATTGTGGAAAACAGTCTGGAGGTCTGGAGGTTCCTACAGAACTAAAAATAGATCTACCTTATGAGCCAACCATCCTACTACTGGGCATGTATGCAAAGGAAATGAAATTAAAGCATTGAAGAGATACCCGCACACCCCGTTCATTGCAACACTATTCACAATTGCCAAGAAATGGAATCAACCTAAATGCCCATCTATGAATGAATGGATACAAAAGACCCTGTGGTATATATACACAATGGAATACTATTCAGTTATTTAAAAAAATGAAATACTGTCATTTTGCAGCAACGTGGATGGAACTGGAGACCATTATGTTAAATGATGTAAGGCAGGCACAGAAATACAAATACCACATGATCATAATCATAAGTGGAATCTAAAAATAAATAAATAAATAAATAAAAAGTGGTTCTTCTAGAAGTAGAGAGTAGAATAATGATTACCAGAGGCCAGGAGGGGGTTGGGGAGAGCGGAAGTAGTGGATTAACCATTACAAGCTGTGCTATCTATTCTAAGTGAATCAATGTACAGTATATGCATGTATTGAGAACACACTGTACCCCACAAATATGTACAAATGTTAAAATTTTAAAAAATAAAAAACTTTAAAAACCAGCTCTGGACACTCAGAAGAGGATCTACAGAACTTGCATAAGGCACAAAGAGGGATTTGGCCTGAACTAGAAAAGGCACCATTCTTTCAGCCAAAACTGTCCAAGGGCTGTTTTGTCTTATTTTGGCTTTTGTTTATTTTGAGAGTTAGGAGAAATTAAAAGTTTACAGGTAAATCTCACTATATATCATTTATGATCTGTTAAAATTGTGCTTAACTGTAGGTAGTTCTTATCACAAAGTATACTTTAATAATTCTTATATAACCTTTTTTGATGTTTTCACATATGGTTCTCATGTAAATAACACCTCCAGGTATTATAATATTCTTAGACTGAATGAAACCTCCCAAACTATTGTATTCATGATTTTGACAGCCAGTTTTGGCAAACAGGAGAGAAGGCATTTGCCCTAGAATAGCTTATTCTGACATGGGTGTTCTACTTATTTCATTAAGAAACTCAGTGTCCTAAATTGACTATTTCATAAAATTCATGTCCAAATAAATGGTGGAAAAGTGGAAGGACAAAAAGACCAGCTAGCTCCCTCCAGCCCCTTCAAAGAGTCGCTAGTCTCACTCATGAGGGCTCTGCCTTTATTACTCTATCTCCTGAAGGCCCCACCTCTTAATACTGTCACACTGGGGTTAAATTCTAACATACGAACTTTAAAGGGACACATATATTCAAACCATAGCAAGGTCTTTACTCAGAGGTCACCTTCTCAAGGAGGCCTTCCCAGGGCTCCCTATCGAAACTTTCAACCCAATGTCCCCACCCCAGTGCTTGTTACCCACCCCTGTAATGCCTTTTCTCCTTAATCTATGTCACTGTCTAATGCAGTATATTTTACTTATTTATCTTGTTCATTTTCTGCCTCCCCCACTGGATTCTAAGCTCCATGAAGACAGGGATTTTTCTCTGTCTGTTTTGTTTATTGCCGCTTCCCCATTGCCTGTCACATAGGAGGCACTCAAAACATTTTTGTTAAATGTTGCTGAATTTCATCCAGACAAGATTGAGATCATAAACTTTCTACATGAAAGGACAGCATAAAGATTTTCCATTTATACAATTGTTAGGTATTCAGTCAGTCCTAATTAATAGTTTTGAAATCAATTCTAATTATCTGACAACATGATGTCTAAACGGAGGTATTTATATTTTCTGTTTATCCCACTTTCTGGAACATGTGATAGCAGCTTTCTACCACAAAAACATTTTTAGATTAAAATTACTTTGCTCCCTATGGTTATCTGTGGGCACTTGTAACAAATTGTTTGCTAGTGCTAAAGATGCCAGTGCTGATTGGCCATTGGGAACGCTAAAAAAACTTTAAATTTCAGCAAAATGCCCAGAGACTGCTAATCCTGCAGAAGAAGCCAGGTATTCTGAAGGGAAAAGATACCAGGTAATTTGGCTCTCTTGATGTTCTTGATCGGAAATAGCTTTATATCATAGTTGTTTACATTTTCAAGATGCTTGCCACCAAGGTAGGTTATTCCTTTCAAAAATAAATGCAAATTGAAAATATCCTCTACTGAGCACAACTGTGTAATATTTAGTGCTTTGTTTTATAAAATAGGAAGTTTATTACTAAGCTCTAGAAATCATCAACTAAAACTGATAGTTTGCTAGCAACTTTCTCTTTGATTTGACTGTCAACATTATAAAGATCCACAGAAGCTCCAAGAGTGATTTTACTCTATACCTTCACTTGCAAACCAGGATCAGGAGAATCTGATTATACTTTCAAACATTCTTTATGCTGATATTTCTGCTGATCAGCATTAAGTCATTTGATAAGTAACTTGTATTGTCCTGATCTAAAAAATGCTTAGGAGGCTAAATAATAGTTAGAATTAAGGTTCTTGTAATTGTATTAATTGAGAAGAGAATAGCCTAGCATTTTAGAATATATTTAATAGTCATACTTATTTCTTCAAATAAAAGTTTTCACGTGGAAATGTTTAAATATTGCAAGAATATTTAGATTATTTTTCCCATTAAAAGTGTTTTTCCTCTAAGTAATAGCAAAGAGTGGCAGTTAGTGAAATATTTAACGTTCATCAAAACCAACAGACTGGTAGTCCAAAGCTACATTGGCTTTTTTTTTTTTTTCTCAATCCAATGGCTATTTGACTTAAATGAGCTTGCTAGATCCTGTTAGTATATTTAAATATAAATATGTGCCTTTATCCATCAACTAAATGTTAATGTTTTAA
This sequence comes from Galeopterus variegatus, assembly GCF_000696425.1. Lineage (NCBI taxonomy): Eukaryota > Metazoa > Chordata > Mammalia > Dermoptera > Cynocephalidae > Galeopterus > Galeopterus variegatus. The sequence goes on along the minus strand of NW_007728875.1, from coordinate 98,623 downwards.
ACTTCATTTTGTGGAGTCCAATATAAAATATCAAGTGCATTTAAGTCAACTACATATAGATTTTTTTGAAATAAGATAAAAGAACAGAAACTTATTTAAGGTGATACAGAGTCTTAATTAGAATACTGGCTCTATAGCTACATTGCCTGGATATTAATCCCAGTTCTGCCCTTTAATACCTGTGAATTCTGTGGCAAGTTATTTGACTTTTCTATGTCTGTTTCCTAATCTATAAAACAGGCATAGTAATGCCACCTAACTCATAGGGTTGTTACAATGTTCAAATTATTGAATACATGTAAAATCCTTAGAATAGTACTTGGTTCATTTTAGTATTCAATAAATGTTAGCTATTAATTTAAGTATTATACAAGTTGTTTCACTTTCCAGCTCACAAATGACTACTAATTCAGATACATTGTAATGGATGTGAGGACATATGTTGGGGCAGCAGCCTGGAGGCAGATAAGCTTTCACTCCCCATAGACTTCAAGAATCTGTTATGAGGTTCTACATTAATTTAATGTCATTTTTGAGCTATACAAATAATTAAATTAAATGAGCTTTTTCTAAAGACAAGAGAAAAAGTTAGGGCTGACAACACAGCAACTAAATATGAGTCTATACAATTTATTTCTAGCAACTGACTTTATTCTAATGACATTAAACAATTTCATTTTCACATAGGAATAACTAGACATATGAAGGCTCTTAAACTGAAATATCCACACTTGGATATAAATAAACTATACATAGTTTTATATACATTTATATAGTGTGTATATATGTATACACACATATGTATATGTATATCACAAAAGGAAACGGATGCTAGGAAGAAGGATGTTTATATATACCTCGGTGTTTTATTTCTTCTTATGGCTGTGGTTCATAATTGGCAAAGCTTTGAGGCACAATATTATTGTCTTTTCACAGAGATTCTTAAAGATGCAAGTTGTCTGTGTGGGACTGCTCCTTTTCAGTGTGACCTGGGCGGCACCAGTAAGCATTTATAAATTCATATATGTTTCAGATCATGTCTTGCTTTTTTATTTTTCTTTTTAAGCAATGTCTATTTTAAATTAGTAGCATTTATCTAATTCAGTGACAATAAGAGACCAAGCAAATAGAAAGCATCCAGCATTTAATAAAAATGCCTGCCACCACGGAGGCCCTCAACAAACATGCACTGAATTACAAGATAACACCATGTTGCTTTTTTTTTTGACTGCTGGCTGGTATGGGGATCCTAACCCTTGACCTTGGTGTTACTAGGCAGCGCTCTAACCAACTGAACTAACCAGCCAGCTCCATGTTACCTTTTAAGCAACACTGAAAACAATATTTTTGAGAATACCAGCAGCCAGCCACAGTGTTTCACATTAGCTGACACTAATGAGTAGTACTCAAGGACTCAAATTATAACACGTCAAAAGACCTTTCAATAGTTTACAAAAATTTTAAAGAATTTGGTGTGAATGTTTTAAAGCTAACCAATTAGATTTTGTAAATAGATGGCAATACAAAGGATGAGAACTTGTCTGTATTTCTTGCGATGTCCCAACACTGTGGGATCTTGCTAACTGTTTTCTCTTCATCAATGAGGTTAAAGATGGAAAGTAGTGCCCCCAAGCTGAACTCAAATTAAGCTCCTATTCCTTTTGTCTTTTCTTCTCTCTGACTCACCCAGATGAGTATTCAGGATGTGACCAAATTATCTTGTGAAAATGCTGAGTGTTATAGATATTTTCTGCAATGCAGTCACAGTGCTAATTAGATAATGTCTGAACAGCATCCTAACTTCTCAAAGTAACCTTTTCAGTTGGAGAACCATGGAAACAAGTAGTCACTCCATTCCCAGTCATAATTAAATATAGGTCCTGAGTGAGTGGGTGGCCAGGTGGGTAACCAGACTGACAAGGGTGAATGAACCATGCATTTGGTGAGGACAGAAGAAGTTGGGGAAAGAATGTCCCCTCTGAGCACACATCCTTTCCCAGTCCTGTAGGGACTGGACTACCTAAGACAGACACCTGTCAGGCCCAATCCACACCACCTAGCTCAATGAGGTCAGGGCTTAGAGGCAGGCATTTAGGCACGATGGCAGTAGAGGGGGTCTTGCTGACCCAGCTCAATCCAACCAACTGCGGATGAGTTTATTTTAAGCAACACATTTCAAGGAACAACTGGAGTGGTGCTTCCTGACCATTTCCCAGTAAATGTGCAATGTCAACATCAATCTAGTGACCACTGGTCAAAAGAGGGTGTTAGTTTTCCTCTCCAGAGACAGACAATGCCATCTCCATCACAGGGCCACATGCAAGCACAGGAAAACTGCCTAGTGGGTTTGGGGGAAGAAGGGAGGGCTGTGTATTTCAAATGAAACAGGCTCAACAAGGACACAGAGACAAAATTTTGGAATTGTGAAGAGCTAAATGTGATGTTTTCTCCCAGATATATGGATTCCATTTTAGCAATTACCTAAATTATTTAATAATAGATTGGTGATATAAGAAATTAGTACATACTGAGTCACTTACATACGACTTGGAATTATAAGCCAAATTCCAGGCAATGTAAAAATGGAAGAAAATAAAAAATGATTATTGGGCCATGCAATTCAACTGATATTCATCAGTGGGCCATTAGACTACAAAGACTTTGTTATAAGTCACAATAAATCATGTACTATACTAAGGTACTCTATACCGTCAAGTGTGTTTTTAGTACAAACCTGTGTGTGTGTGTGTGTGTGTGTGTGTGTGTGTGTGTGTGTGTGTGTGTGTGTGTGTGTGTTCTATAAGAAGGTGCCTAATATTCCACACTGTCATTTTTTTCTTTTGCTTAATATCTATCCATTTCATTTTTATCTTTTCTTCTTCCTATAGCCCATTTCCAGAACTGTTTTCATATTCTTGAAGAATGACACAGTGGTCTAAATTTATATTCACAAGTGTTTTAGTCCGTTTGTGTTGCTATAACAGAAATACATGAGACTGGGTAATTTATAAGGAAAAGAGGCTTATTTGGCTTATGATTCTGGGACAGCTGCATCTGGCACAGGCCTCAGGCTGCTTCTACTCATGGAGGAAAGCGGCAGGCAGCTGGTGGGTACAAGCAGATCACATGGTGAGAGGAAGCAAGAGAGAGAGAGAGAAGGTGCCAGGGTCCTATAAACAACAAACTCTCATGTGAACTAACAGAGCGAGAACTCACTCACTACCCCTCCTCCCCCAGGGAGAGCATTAGGGGGGGGGTGAGGGATCCGCGGGGGGGGGGCGATCATTTTCCGGGGGGGCCACATTGGACATCAAATTTCCACATGAGTTTTGGAGGGGACAACACATCCAAACTCCATCAACAAGATCATATAAGAATCAGCATAAGAAAGAAATGCAATAAAGAATAAAATTATAAAATATGTTTTGAAGATATTTAATATAAACTTCAGGAACATTTCCTTTTATTACTAAATATTTTTTTTCATATTTAAACATAAAAGCTGATTAAATATTTATTATTTTCACCCTGAGACCTTGAGGCAGAAGATTTAGGTTAAAATATCTCCTCTGCTTTTACTACACTACTTGCTGTATAAGTGCAGACAATTTTGTTTCTTTCACTGCCTGTCTCATAGGGGTTATTATGGGATTTGAATGAGATTATATATGTTAAAGCAGTTTACAAACTGTAGAGTGCCGTATAAATATAAGGTGTTATTGACAAACTATCTTTTGCTTCTAGAATGGAATAGAATATGAGGCATATATGCATTGGAGTCCAGCCAAGGGCTATTTCTAAGATAATTTTATCAGTCAGAGGCAACCCAGGAAAACAAAATCCATGGCAGGGAGTTCAGTAGATGAATTTTATTTGGGGAACTAGCTATAAGGTGTAGGAAGAACAGAACAGAAAAATCAAGGGCAGTGAGGCAAGCCAAAGATTGAAGATCTACTAGAAGAACAAACAGCCAGCGGTGTTCCTAGTCCCCTGGGTGGGGGCCCCCCAGCAGGAACTAGGACCACAAAGGAAATGACTCCAATTTTAAAGATGCAGCCCCAAACAGAGAGAGCAGGGAAGGACATGCCTTGGCTTCTCTGCCCTTCCACCTTCTTACACCAGGCCTCCATCAGCCAAACCCAGACTGCAGCCAGAGGCAAAGGTGCTTGGAATATGAAATTTGTAGAAATCAGCCAAGATTGAGCAGGAGAAATATAGGAACTGAATGCAAGAAGAATTACCAATACCTTACTGCAAGGAACAGCCTCTCTGTATAAAACAAAATACAGAACTTTACAGTTTATTCAGGAAAAACACTCTCCAGGTGAACAGGACAGCTGGCCTGAGTGGCCCTCACCCTGCTTACCTCTTTATTTACTCTTTCCCTGGAGGGTGACTCTCCCTTGTATGACTGACCCACCATAATGCCTGCTTCCACTGTGGCACACGCATTTAAACAACAACCAGTCTGATTCATTGGTTCCCCTTGCTGCATCTGACACAAGCTAGGAGTTTCAAAAAGCAACAGTGAAATAAAAGTGAGAATAAACAAATTGTAGTATCTGTTCCTTCTACAACAACTTGCTCCAGGATTCTCAGGTCCTGTTCTGCATGCTTGTCTGTGACATCTAAACTTCAGCCCAAAGCTCTGGGACAGCTGCTTGGGGCTATTCCTTCTTAGTTTCTGGCCTTTATCCACCACAGTAGCTACCCTTCAACCCAGGTATCAAGAAATTTTGACACTTTTATGCCAAACCAAGAGAAAGAATTTGCCCCACTCTGCTGGCCACCTGAATGTTCTTTTCCCTGAAAGAAACATCTGGGCAGGTGACTGGTGACAATAAGATTCCATCGCTAAGTATGATCTTACCCTCACATGCAGGGCTATGATTTTACTGTTGCTGGACCATCAGCAGCATCATATCTTAATTCAATATGATGATTACTAAACTTATACAATCAATGCATTTATATGAGGGGTATTCAAAAAGTTCATGGAAAGATTTGTATTATCTTCTAATTCCAGTTTTCCACGAACTTTTTGAAGTACCTCAGACAATCTGCATTAGTGACCTCTGATTTTAGTTACTTTATTTTTTTATTTTTTATTTTTTCCTTTTTGTCTTTTTTCGTGACCGGCAACGGATCGCAACCCTCAGTGTCGCGCCCGTACCGGACCGGGACCGGCTACGGGATCGCAACCCTCGGTGTTGCTCCCGCGCCTCGCTCAGCCAGTGAGCGGGAACCGGTCTGTATGTGGGATCCGAACCCTCGGCGGGAGCACCGCAACGCTTCCCAAGCAGCGCACTATCCAGTGCACCACCGGGCCTGCCCATAAATAAATATTTTTAATCTTAAAGATTTGATGACTCTTTGCTTTAATAATTTTCTTCAAATCCATAAATACCTTATTTCCTTCAACTTAGAAATTCAATTATTTTTTACCCCTGGAACTTGCTTCCTTGGGTCAATAATTCTTGTTTCCAGACCATGTCAATTTTATTTATTTATTTTTTTATCTGTGTCTATCTTAGGCACATGATAGGCTAGTAAATACTGGTGAGTGGACACATTTTAGATTGCAGTAAATAGTGATGATCAAGA
>NW_007728875.1:63147-92122 GCF_000696425.1 Galeopterus variegatus | reverse complement strand
TTCAATGTGATGTCTTCCTCCAAATGAAGCAATGGTTTGGTCGGGAACGTTCAAAGGGTTAAGTGAGTAAGAATTCTGGGATACTGTTACCAGCAAACAATATTTTCCTACACATGCACATGAGAGCAAAGTGATAAATGATGGAGAAAAAGGAAAGGCAATTAACAGGTCTTAATAGGGAATCCTGTTTACACGGAGTTAGTTTTCCATACGCATCCAGAAAGTTAAACAAATCCTCTCAGCTTTGCATGTCACCAAATTGCAGCTTACTTCTGCCTACCACGATTTCTCCTGGCAGTCTCTGAAAATTCCGCTCTAAGAACTAACAATCTTCTGTTCTTTACCTCAACTGAATATTACTAAGGCCAAAATTGCAAACTTAAAAGAGACTGAATGTTCACGCTGTGAGTTTTGCCGTTTAGTTATCAGACATGAATATTGTAAAATCTGCCTTTCTCTCTGAAAATATTTCTACTTGCTCTTTTTCCATTGAAATTTGGTAGTAACATTGATACACCCTGCGAGAGGAAGCAGGGTGTTTTCGCTGTCAGGGAAAACATGTCGAGCTACGTAGAGAAGAGAAAAGGACAAGCTGCTGCTTCAGGAGCTGGCTGCCGCGCGCCCTCCTGTGGCTGCAAGACGTATTACTACTCGTCAGAAACAGAATTCGACTTGGCTCAAGAGAAAACGTATCTTGTACTGTCAAAAAAAGAATCAGAAAACGTCTTAGTAAGAGATCAACCCACATTAATGTGCTGGGATGCTCAGAGAAAAGAATGAGGCCCTTGTCACTGGGATAACAATAATTCTTTTCACTCAGTGCCTTCTTGCAGATTCATTGGCCAGAGAGCTAGAAATAGTTTAAAATGCCATCATCAAAAGGACTATTTACTTTCCCAAATCTGGCTCCATTTCTCATGGAAGTAATAGTAGTTTCCGTGCAGAATGTTATTTTCCTCTTTAGATGGCATCTCTAAGACTACAACTAACTGCCTGTTAAAATAAGTTACAATTTATTTGTTGTGACAAACATGTTGAGCTTTTTCTATTGTGTAAGATACTATGTGAGATAAAATGATTGAGAAAACTTTATTATTTCTCTCCAGGATCTTAGAATTAGAAAAGAAACAAATGTCACTTACAAAAATCATTATAACCCAAGACAGAACATGGAAGGTGCTATGTGAGTGGTACCAAAAAAAAAAAAAAAAAAAATTATGCTTTAGGGGCTTAGAGCAGAAAGAAATTAAATTAGATCCTGGCCATGTGTTCAGGGAAAGCTACATAAGGGAAACAATTGAGCTGGGCCTTGGAGGATGAGTAGGATTTAAGCAAACAAAAGTGAGCGCGAGAGGCCATTCTCCATGAACAGAATAACATGAGCGCAGGCATGGAGACAGAAAACCAGAGCATAGGAAAGCAGATCGGCCAACTGATACATAGCCCATCATACAGTCAACAGTGCAACCAGAAATCATTTAACATAAGCAAATGCAAAATCAAAGGTTTTTTTCTATTTTTAAATATTTTCTCCAATGCAAAAGTGATTAACTATCACATATCACAGTTTCACGTTTCAAGCTTCCATTTTTAAGAGAACTTTCCTCAGTCTTCTAATGAAATGCACACAATTCATTAGTATACATGCTACTCTTTTAAAAGCAGTCGAAGCACCAAAAATAAAACAAAACTTCCCACTTCAGAGAGCAAAAAAAAAAAAAAATTGGAAAAGGATTACTATATAATCTACTGATTGTCTAACCCACTTGTTTAATTCAAAAGATTGTGTTAGCAGTGAGTAAGTGAACTTGATTGCAAAGGAAAATATGAATGTCCAAGTAAAATTCTTCAAGACACAGTGACTTAAAGTAAGTTAAATATTTAAAATATTTGTTATTCAGAAATAACTCACTACGAAGCTTGCTTCTAGTTTATTTTTTTCTCTTAGCAAAATCTTACCGATTTTCAGAATCAACCCACCAATATAAAAAACTAGTGAATAATGGTGTCACAACTTCCACAAATAAATCATTTCAAAATATGTCTTGAAAATACCACAATTTGGCAGTTTTGCAGACCACTTATTAGCCAGATTCCTAAGAGTCGAGAGCACTTCCATAAACCATTTTTATCTTGAGATTCAAGTGTGAGCTGATTCAACAATTTCCCCACTGCTTCCAACAGATAATAAGACACAGGAATAAAAACAGTCTTCCAAGTAGGATGGTACCTCTATCTGGGGCCCAAAAGAGAGAAAGAGAGAGAGTGACCAATCAAAATTTATTTTAGATAGATCTTCACTTCCTCTCCTTCTCCCTCTAAGGTGGCATCCAGGTGTGGCTCATACCATGCACAACATACCATACACCATATGTACAAACATGGTTTATACCATAGTCGAGAGGAAGACTTGAGGAAATGCTGCCAACCACTTGTGGTTTGCGTGCCCTGCTGGCATCGTAAGAAGAGTCGTTGCCTACCATAGCTTAAGATACAATCAGTGGTGATTCAGCCTCTCTTTCCTCTCATGGGCAATTTATACCCCTCTTTCTCTGGGGATGACTCACATTTGTCCCCGTGCATGCTCCATCAACATTGCTCCTTCTAGAGCCACCCAGCTCCCTCTATGATAACATCCTCTGGAAAGCTCCAGACCAGACTCTCAGATACTTCCACATCTAGACTGTGCCACGGAGAAAGCCCTCTTTCTCCCTGACCACATCTTTCAGTAAAGCTTGTTGAAACTTGGCTGCACCCCAGGTTGGTAAAGTGCAGACTATAAAGCAGCCACTTCACAGATCCCCACCCTCTCCATCCCTGACACACACCCCACCAAAAAAAGGACAAGTTGAGACACAGGCATAAACACTGTATTCTCCTCTTCCACTTTCTCTTTCTCATCCTATTGTTCTCTCAGGGACTTTTCTTGCCTGCACCTCTGTTACATAAGCTTATGATCTAGGACAGTCGTTCTCAAAATGTAGTCTCGAGACTAACAGGATCAGCATTACCTGAGATTTGTAAATAAATTTGTAAGTTCAGACCTACTGAATCAGAAACTCTGGCCATTGGGGCCAAAAATCGTTGTTTCAGCAAGCCTTCCAAATAATTCTGATAAATGCTAAATTTGAGAACTATTGATCTAGACTATCAGTTTTATCTTATTTCATGACAAATAAGGGAGAGAACAAAATTAATGAATTTTTTTAGACAATAACTGGAATTGCAAAACTTGCTGCAAAATCCTTTGGATGTCAGAAGCTGAGTATTACCTAGATTCTTCAATTTGCAGATTTTCTGTTAAAAAAAATGAAAGAAAGAAAGAAAGAAAAGAAAAAGAGAAGAAAAAGAAAATCTTCCTTTAGGCAGCTACGATCAGGGCACAGGGCAAGAGAAAGAGAGAGAGAGAATAATTGATTTAAAATATGAAATCCATTTCACTTCCAATGACTCACTATTCACAGGATGAAGACAACACTCTTTAATCACGATGTTCTTAAATTCAGGTCCTCCTTCAAAATCAGGCTTTAATCAACTTTTCCAAATTTATTTCTTATTCTCTCCTTTAGAATTTCTTTACTCCCGCCATATAGGTTTATTCATATTATCTTTTGATTTTTTCCTGTTTCTAAACAAGTGACTATGCCACTTATTGTTAAAATATTCTCACCCCTTTCCCTGCACGTATCTGAATCGTACCCATCCTTCAAGACCAGCTCATTACTCATTCCTTATGAAACCTGCTTTGGCCATTCCAGACTGATATCTACCGATAAACCTCTATTAAGTTAATAGACTCTTTTTATTAAATATCTGGCAGTAGGTTTTTTATATTACCTAGGAATTATTAGATTTTTAAAATTTAACACAAAATAATCACTTTATGTTAAAAATTGTACTTTAACAGGAAGAAAAAAACAAAGACAATATTGCTCTTCATTTTGACAAGAGAAGTCAAGAATCATCCAAAGAAAACATCGTCCAGGAAAGAGAAGAAGATTTGCCCCTTTTTGAAGTCAATGAAAATAACCAAAGCAGTAAATCCCCCAATTTTTTTGCAAATAGACAGACACTGAATAAAGGCTATAGTATCAATGACAGAAAGAATGCCTACGATGACCTAAAGATGTCCCTTTATACTGAATCCACTGAGAACAAAAGGGTTGAGGGTAGAGATGATGCTATCAGCAGACTACATGACCAAGAAGAATATGGCGCAGCTCTCATCAGAAACAACATGCTACACGTAATGAGGCCAGCGGCTGTGGTTAAAGTCTCGGGGGAAGAAAATAAAAAGAACAAACCGAGACATGTTCTGAGCAAAGTTCCAGCAGGTGTGAAGTTCGATAAAGCCCACTCAAAAGATAAAAAGACTCATCAAAGAGATCCCCAGGTCCGGAATACTCCAGTAAAAAACAAAAGCACCCATCAAATCCAACACAACGCTGACTATCGAAAACAGCTCCTCAAAGTCAAAAAAATCCCCAGTGATTTTGAAGGCAGTGGTTACACAGATATTCAAGAGAGAAAAGACAATGATATCTCTCCTTTCAGTGGGGATGGACAACCTTTTAAGGTCATTCCTGGCAAAGAAGGAGCTATTGGTTCTGACCCAGAAGGTACAGATATTCAGACAGGGTTTTCAGGCCCAAGTGAAGCTGAGACTATCAATCCTGACACAAGAGGGCCAGGTTATAATGAGATCCCAGAGAGAGAAGAAAGTGGTGGAAATACTATTGGAACCAGGGAAGAAACAGTGAAAGAAGCAGATGCTGTTGACGTTAGCCTGGTGGAGGGCGGCAATGACATCACAGGCAGTACTAATTTTAAGGAACTCCCTGGCAAAGAAGGAAACAGAGTGGATGCCGGCAGCCAAAATGCTCACCAAGGGAAAGTAGAGTTTCACTACCCTCCGGCACCTTCAAAAGAGAAAAGAAAAGAAGGCAGCAGAGATGCAACTGAAAGTACCAATTATAATGAAATTCCAAAAAATGGCAAAGGTGGTGCTAGAAAAGGTACACAACACTCTGATAGGAATCAAGTGACCTTGAATGAAAAACAAAGATTTTCTAGTAAGGGCAAAAGTCAGGGTCTGGTCATTCCTTCTCATGATCTGGATAATGAAATTAAAAATGAAGTAGGTTCCCATAATGGCCCCAATAATAACAGGAATATAATAACACACAGCAGAGAAAATCACTACGTACCCCACAGACAAAATAACTCTGTACGAAATAAGGGTATGCCACGAAGGAAAGGCCCCTGGGGTTATAGAAAAACCCATTCCAACAGGAGTTTTGGCCCCTCTGAAAAGGACGACAGTAGTGACTCATCCGACAGTGGCAGTTCCAGTGAGAGTGATGGTGACTAGTCCACTAGGAATTCCCAGCAGGGTAGCAGTTCGAATACCCAGTCCTCTGTGAGTTGATGGTGAAGGAGAGCAGCTGACAGCAGACCCGATGAAGAGAGGACAGAGTGGGGACCTGAGTTAGCCAAGGAGCCTGGTCTCCTTGTGGGAATTTTTGCTATTTTAATCATCATAGTATAAAACTCTATTCGAAGTTATAACAGTCTTTTTTTTTTTTTTTGAATTTTTGCTATTTTAATCATCATAGTATAAAACTCTATTCGAAGTTATAACAGTCTTTTTAAACACACACACAAAAAAACTCATTAAAGATTTATGAACTGGTCACATTTGAATAGGTGTCCTTTAAAAATAGTTTGTGAACGGGAGCGCCACTGCGCTTCCCAAGCGGCGCACTATCCAGTGCGCCACCGGGCCGGCCCTATAACAGTCTTTTTAAACACACACACAAAAAAACTCATTAAAGATTTATGAACTGGTCACATTTGAATAGGTGTCCTTTAAAAATAGTTTGTGAATGTCACAAATGGCCTGCTGTGTTGTTTGCCCTGTAGAGATGAAAATAAACAATATCTTTCTGTGATAATCTGTAATTAAATGATCTGTAGGAAGCTCTGTTGTCTGGGGTGCTTCATTTCAGAGTCAACATGACGAGTTCTGCCTCTGGCAAAGGCGGTGCCTGTGAGATGAATCCTCCGGATAAGGTCTGAAGGCGCCCCCAGCCCGCGCTGTGCCAGCCGGCGTTGCCTTCTCCCCGGACCTCCCTCTGCTCTGATAAACACATCCTACTTCATATCCTTCTACGCTCCTCCCTCTGCTGCACATTCATAACTTCTTACAAGGCAAATATTATTTTCTGAAACAAATCTCCACACTATCATTTTTCTCAATTCTACCTCCTTCCAGACAAAGAGGAAAATAAGGTGGAGGTGGCAGGGAGGATTTGAGGAGAAACACAAATGCGAAGCCCGAAACAAAGATTTAATTTGACAGATAATATTCATCAACTGATCCCCAAACATTTCCAGCTTATTTCTTTCCTTCATCTTTTAGTATAGATGCTTTTCCAGCTGATGACGCCTGTGACCATTCTGGAAATTAGACCTAATCTCCTGGTAGGGGAGGGGAGCAGAATTCTGGAAGGCTTTGCCTCTTCCCGAGAAGAGGAACTTATAGAGCTGGTAAATTATATAAGTTCTCTTCCTCCTGTCTTACCCTCTTTTTGACTTAATATGAACATGATGCCTGGAGGTACAGCAGCCATTTTGTGGCCATGAGGGAAAGGACAAAATCATCATACAGATGTCACTGAACCAGCTTCATGAGCCTCCTGCCTCCAGGGTCCTTGTTCTGTGAGAAAAAATAATTTCCTATTTGTTAAGCCATTGCCCTTTTTTTGTAATTGATCACTAGATTGAATTCCTCATTGATACACCTTTCTATTCCTGACATTCTTCTAAATGAGGAGAGCCAAAAGAAGGAGGAAGGGAGAGGTAGCAGATAGAAAAAGAAAAGTGCATCTTATTTCTCTTATCTCTGTAAGATGTAAGTTCCCAAACAGCAGAAATTACAGCTGGCACATTCTGTGCAGCTCCTAGATTATTGAGTTGAATAATGTATGTAGCAAAAGTGAGTACAAATCAATGTCATACAACATAATAGAGCCTCTTAAAGCCCGAATTCCCACATTAGGTAGATAAAAGATATTTTTTTACTAAACAAAAGTGCCAATATAAGCTATGGAATAAGTTAGATTCTCCACATACACACAAATTATAATTGCTGATATGATTTACATATTTATCATGTGCCATGCTCAGCTAAATCTTGTAATCTGCTCAGCTAATCTATAGTATGGGTGCCATTATTATCCCCATTTTACAGATAAGGAAACAGAAACACAAAATCGTAGATAAGTGTCCCAAATGGTAAGCTAGGATTTGTACCCAGGGAGTCTGTCTCCAGGGTCTTTGCTCTTAAACACTGACTATACTGTCCTATATTACATAGATAGTCGTACATAATACACATACATGAATGTATGTATATAGACTTATATGTATATACACAAACATGCAAACATGGATGGAGTGTGTATATGTTCATGCACATCTATGAATATGTGTGAGTATATGTGTGTAGATGCACACACGCACATATGTACAGTCATGCATCTTTTAACAACGGGGATACATTCTGAGAAATGCGTTGTTGGGCAATTTCTTTGTTGTGCAATTTCTTTGTTGTGCCAATGTCGTACGGTGTGCTTACACAAACCAAGATGGTATAGCCTACTACACACCTAGGCTATGTTGTATAGCCTGTTGCTCCTAGGCTACAAACCTGTACAGCATGTTACTGTACTAAATACCATAGGCAATTGTAACACAATGGTAAGTATCTGTGTATCTAAACATAGAAGAGGTAGAGTGGAAATATGGTATGAAAGATAAAGAATGGTGCACCTGTACAGGGCACTTACCATGAATGAAGCTGGCAGGACTGGAAACTGCTTTGGGTGGGTCAGTGAGTGAGTGTGAAGGCCTAGGACACTGTACACTGCTGTAGACTTTATTATAAACACTGTACACTTAGGTTACACTAAATTTATACAGAAATAAAGTACTCATGCTATGACATTACAACAGCTACCATGTCACTAGGTGATAGAAACCTTTTAGCTCCATTATAATCTTATGGGGCCACCATCATGTATGTGGTCCATCATTGACGGAAACATCATGACGTGGCACAAGACTATATATACATATATCTACTGTATATTTATACATACAGAGAGAGAGAGAGAGACTTGAAGGAAATGCTAACTAGAACCTGAAAACAAGAAATACTTCTTTCCCTTATTTGTTCTCCATCTTCTGGACATAGCAGACATCAGTATCAATGAAAAGACTTAACATATCACCCAATGTCACCATCAGAATTTCAGAATAATCTATTCCTAGTACTTTGTTTCTTTTATAAAAGACAACTTTGTGGGGTAGTGAGTGAGTTCTTGCTGTATTAGTTCCCATGAGAGCTGATGTTTAAAGGACGCTGGCACCTCCTCTCTCTCTTGCTTCCTCTCGCCATGTGATTTTCCTGTAACCACCCGCTGCCTGCCGCTTTTCTGCCAGGAGTAGAAACAGCCTGAGGCCCGTGCCAGATGCAACCATCTCAGAATCGCAAGCCAAATAAACTTCTTTTCTTATAAATTACCCAGTGGGGGGGGGGGGGGGAACTGGAGGCAATTAATGAAGTAAAGAAAGCTGTATCAGAATTTAAATTGCAAATAAATGGGTTGAAATCAGTCTGCTGCTTATATTCCAGGCTGTCTCAGACTTTTACATTTGAATGGGCTGATCACTCGATGTGGTAAAGGAGAAATATGAACTGATGGAGAAAACAAATGCTTTCTTTGGGTAGTTACAGGTGGGACCTTCCAAAGGTCATTTGTTCTAGTCTGCTGTCTAGTGGAAAAACTGCATTTCACTTTTCTCATCAGATTTTGTTTCATCTCTCCAAACTTGAGTGTTCCCGGATATTTTTTCAAAACACGGACTATGTTCATATTTTCTTCATCCATTTAAGGGAAACTAGAAAAGTTTCGATATCTGCGATGCATTGCTATCGGATGCAGACATAGAGGACTTAGTTCAAACGTGGAGAAGGACCAGATATCCACAAGGACAGCCTGCAGTCAGGAGTGCGGCCTGTGACTCATCCAAACCCATGTTTCAGCCATCAAGCTTCACTATCTTCACTTTTTAAAAAAAATAAACATAGATTTCCAAAATAGGGCAGAAAATCTCAGCCTCATGGAGCTGCCTTATAAGAGATGATTTATATGGACGTAGTCTGCCCCCTTGTGCCCAAAATGAAAAGGTTGCTGGTCGCTGTTACCAGTGCTGGGAGGGGACTGCAGGCTGCCATTTATTTGCATGCCTGCTACTCCCTCCAACCTCACCTTCCAGATTTCTCTGCTTGTAAATATCTATCTCGATTTTGCAGCCCTAGTTAATCTGTTCTTGGCAACTCCAGCAAGGCAGGGCAAGATATCTGATCCTGTTTGGCATAACATTCAACTCAGCTGAAAAACATTTACTGAGTGAACACATTTTATAAAACTCTGTGGGGATCAAAAGAAGAAGAAAAGAGATGCTCCTGGCCTTTATCAAGACTGCAATTTAGTCAAGGAGAAAGGCATACAAAAGATATAAGGCAGAAGGTGGTGATAATAGAAATATCAATAAAGGGATGTAGGGGTTCTGAGGAAGGGGATGAACTCTAGCCGAAGGGAAGAGAGAGCATACAGTAAAATCCATTTCCCTCAGGGCATTACACATTTAGAGAGGCTGCAGACAGTAAGTCTCAGCAAATAAATAAGAGCCTCACAGTCTGTTACCGGCACAAGGTCCGGCTGCCTGCCCCCTTCCAAAAATAAACCACTCAAAAGTCAAATGTTGGTGAAAATGGAAGTCAGCTTTTACTCAGTTACACTGTTGACCTGAGAGAGATGTTAGGCTCACCCGTCTTTCCTTTAAACTTGAAGGAGAAGGGCCAGACTATAACCATCTCCAAGACTCAGGTTTACTGAGGGGTTTTAAAGAGGGGGCTGAGGGAATGGAACGTGGGAAATGAAAAGCAAGAGGGGACATGAGCAGCGAGGGCTTCATGAGGTCTCAGGTGCAGAGTCTCGCCGAGACTCCGAGTGGTTTCTGCTCCCGTCCTTATCTCAGGGTCCAGCTGGATAGTACGTGCCTTGTTGCGAGTCTGCAGCTTCAGGCTGGCTGGAAAACAACTTTACATTCATGTACATAATGTCATCGTGCCCCATAACCGAGGTTCAAAATGTCAAATAACCATGGGAAAAGAGGGAACCCAGAGGAATGAATGCCAAGAAAAAAAAAATGTGTCCTTTTAAAATCTTGCAGAACCCATGCAGTTTCAGGTCCCAGTATAGCTTTAGTCCTGTTCACTCCAACAACTTGATGACCTTACATGACACTAGATGTATTTTAGAGCTTAAAAAGTTTACTCCATTCAGCAGACTGGAAATAATGAGCGAAGAAGAGGTCAGGGGAGTTGGGAGGAAGGAGTCATGAGGAGGTCACTCACAGGCTATTGCTGTGGTCTAGAAGAAACATAATGTCATCTCCCCACTCAGTCTTTCCCACCCGCTTTAAGCTAAGTAGGAGCTCAAGACGGTGTAAGTGTCAAAGACACTATGATGCTTTCATAGAAGCCCACCTTTCAAAAATGACTTCTAATGAGGTAAACTCTGCTAGTCAGGTCCTTGATACTTCTAGGTGTTAAAATATAGCATTAGATGGCCCAAAGGAAAAGGAGAAGAAATAGCCAGGTCTGGGTAAAAGTCATGGAAAAGAGAATTGGGGGCAGAAAGAAAAGGGGAGAATGGATAAAGGATTAGAAAACCTTAATGAGGAAGTCTGGGAAGAATGGAGAACAAAACTCCAATTCAATCTCAAGGCCAGAAACCTACATGAGAAAAAAGTAAAAACGAGTGGACTCACATAACATCTGCAAGAAAATCTACCTGAACATATGCGTTTTAGACTTTAGATAACAAGGACAAGAGAGCTGCAAGTCTGCTCTTTTTCATTAAATAAACAATACTTTATAAATTTGTGAGGAAGGCTTAGTATAGGATATATGCTTCCTGTTTAGAAGTATGGCTGTTGCTAAATTTGAATTTTAAGTAGATCATTATGAGTAACAGAATTTAAGCCATTTTAATTTAAACAATTTTTACTTAAAATAATAAGATAGGGAGCTTCTGTGGTTAGAGTGCAGCCTTATAACACCAAGGTCACATGTTCTTATCCCTGTACTGGCCAGCCACCAAAAAACAAACAAACAAACAAAATAACAAAACAAAACAAAAAAAAACAATAAAGAGAGAGAACCTCTGGAAGATACCCCAAATGTGTTAAATGAAGAGAGCAAGCTGCATATGTAGCAAAGAGTGATTCTGATGCAGGTGGTCCAGGGCCAGTCTTAGAAACACTGCATTAGTGAATGGATGGGGTATTAGTTGGGATGTGAGGCTGTGAATGGGGTCCAGGGATTTTTATTTATAACAGGTTTTTCAAGTGATTTTAATACAAGCCAAAGTTTGAAGTCACTAGCACAGGTGTCTCTCCTGGTGACCTTCAAGTCAGTCTCCTGGGTCGCCTGTAGTTCTCTGGCCAGTCCAGACCTTCCCTGTATTAATCTGGCATTGTGGGAATGTTTCAGTCTATGATGAAAAGATAACGTGTCCTTGTGGATTATTTTATATCAAGAAATAAATGAAAATATAAATTAAAGGGTATTTACAAGACGCCATACAAAAATGGACAAGCTCTTGTGAAACAGAAATTGTTCACACAGTGTATGTGTAGCTTCCCCACTTTACTATTCTATGGAAATAATCTGGTGGTTATAGAACCATGGGGTGCCACAGGTCACATACAAATCAGTCATTCTAACAGGATATGACCACAACCGCTCAAAGTTATGTCTCTCTGCAAAAGACAGAACAGAAAGCGTGACAAGAAAACAAACAAGGAACTGAAGGAGCAAAAGTTGAAAGTACACAGAGCAAAAGTCACAACGTGCTGATTTGAGATTGGGTTTGCTGCCTCATCTTGCTCAAAAGTGTGAGTTCTGGGAGATCCTTCCCTGTTAATAGAGGCTTTAGTAGAATTTTTCAGCAGTGATCCATGAATATGGAGTGTTCTGTAAACTCTGCCTTTGTCTTTGTTGGAGCTCTCTCCTCCACAGAGATCCAGGTTCTTGAAAGAAAGGAGCTCCCCCCAGGGAAGGGCCCCTCAGTTGCGCCATCATGCTTTATAACAAGGGGCAGGAGATTGGTGGGATCAACGAAGATGGAGAATACAACAAAAGCCCCCGTAACCCCCCAAACGGAAACGAGTCTCCCTTCTGACTCTTCAGCGTGGCACGTGGTTCTTGCAGCGATAATTGAGTAAATGAGCAGGCTTCATTATTTCAGCTTACTCTTGCTTGTTCATCTAGCACTTACTAAAATCATGTGGGAATAAGCCTCAAATCAATTTGCATGTTTTGTGTTTTTTTCCAAAATGATGTTTATGGTTTCTCTGATTATTAAAGGTAAGAAAAATTCAGCATGTAAAATTACATAAAAACATAGAAAAATACTAAGGAAAAATTACAGTTTCATCACATTTTTCCTTCCAGTCCTTTTTCTTTTTTCTTTCTTTCTTTTTTTTTTTTCCTTTTTGTCTTTTTTACTGACCGGTAACGGGATCACAACCTTCGGTGTTGCACCTGCACCGCGCTCAGCCAGTGAGCGGGAACCGGTCTCCACATGTGATCCAAACCCTCAGCGGGAGCGCCACCACACTCCCAAGCGGCACACTCTCCAGTGCACCACCGGGCCGGCCCCCAGTCCTTTTTCTAAGTATACACTTTTCATATACATTTTAAGAAAACTGGTATCTTACTTCATACTCTTTTGTTATCCTGCTCTGTTATCTTAATGTGTCATTTTGCCACATTACTAAATATTCTTAAATGTTATTATTTAAATCTACTGCAATTTGTTCAGTCTACTACTAAAGTATTAGTGTTTTCCCAATTGTTCTCTATTTAAAACCCTCATTTTTTTTACATTAAATCTTAATGCCACTGGTATTTTGCCATTGTCCATAACATTGTTTCTCAGCTTTATTGAAGCATGATTGACAAATAAAAATTGTATGTGATGGCTACCCATTCTTTTAAAATAGCTACATAGAATTTCACTGCTCGGATATACCGTCGTTTTTTT
This sequence comes from Galeopterus variegatus, assembly GCF_000696425.1. Lineage (NCBI taxonomy): Eukaryota > Metazoa > Chordata > Mammalia > Dermoptera > Cynocephalidae > Galeopterus > Galeopterus variegatus. Next base: position 78,941 of record NW_007728875.1, on the reverse strand, counting down.
AGCCAAACTCCTACCAATGGACATTTAAATCATTTTTAGTTAATCATTATTAACTAAATAATTAGTTACAATAAACAGCATTACAATAAACATCTTTGGTTGTGTATCTTTGTGTATAGCAGTGGGGTGAATCCCCAGCAGTTCCAAGCCTATTTTATATATCACATACAAAGATGCAACACCAAGTTGTATGTGCCTGAAACCAGGTTCTTAAAACAAGTAGGTGAGGACTGGACAATTCATCCAGCACACAGTATGCCCCAGAGCAGTTAATTCCAAACACTGGTGGCAGACTAGGTCCAGTAGAGACATCTGAAGATTTTTATAATAAAGCACAACCTCTAGAGGTCCATCTCCAATGATTCTGATTCTTTGGTGGGTCCTAGAAATCTGTATTTTAAGAAAACTTCCAGGTGATAACAAGCACAGCCAGGTTTTAGAATCACTGCCATGAAGACCCATGTTCAAGAGCCTCTTAAGTTGAAAACCAGAAAACAGTCACTAGATGGCAACCTCATTCACTTTTTTAGAAGTATTTTGAAATAAAATTGAGCAGATTTTTTTTTTTCCACTGTCATTCACAATTAAATTTGGAAACGATATCTCCCCACAGGAAGTTATTTTTAAAAATATACAGCAGGTGCCTTTCTTATAATGCCCATATCCCAGTACTTTTAAACTCCATAATCAAAAACCAGGGCTCTTTTGTTTGAATAATAATAGCCCCCCGGAAACTTTCAATCCAGATTTTGTTTGCACACATCTCTCCTAAAAAACTCTGAATTTCCTGTTTCCTTAGATAATAGCTGGAACCTATCTTAACTAAAAACATCTTTTCTTTCTTACTAATGTCTGGACCTCATTAAAGCCAAGCCAGCTGTGCTCAGTTTTGTGAGTCTAGACCACCTGACATTAATGCTTTGCCATTCTCTTTCTAACTCAGTCTATAGCTGCAGCAGATTCTCAGAAGGAAATTTACAGGTCATCTGGTCTAGTGCCCACCCAGAACAAAGAACCGCTTTGTTTTATTTCTAATAGCTCGTCATTTTCCCAATGTTTACATAGTTGCACTAACAGGGAACTCACTATCTTACACTTCTGGTGCTAAGCAGAATGAATTGTTCTTTTCTACATGATATTTTTCATGTTTTCTACCCATCTCCTTATCAAATTAAACATTTTTCAATGACTTTTCATGTGCCCCTTCACCATACTTGTCACCTCCAATTACTTGGGCACAATATTCCACATATTATCAGAGCTTCTCAGCACACAGTGTGACAGTTCCCTCATTTACTCTGGAAACTTACTCCCGTCAATACAGTCTACGATTGTGCCAGAGTCCTTGGCATTTACAAAATGCTTGTGCCAGTGCTTGGTCCAAAATATAGGCTGAATTAATATCAGTTTCCCTTGCTTCTTATTTAATTTCTAATGTTATAAGTACTTACCTCCTCTTTTTTCTTTGCTTGCTCCCTAAAATCCAATATTAGACCAGCTCTGCCCTTTACACCACATTATATCATTTATTTTCCAAAATGCATGTTATATATTTCATAATGCTATTTTATCAAGGTTTTTTGGATCTTGATTTTGTAATCCTACATATTAACTATCGTTCCCAGTTTTTGAGATGCAGATACCTTCTGGATGTTTATCTCAGCTGTTTGTAGGAATTTGGAAGAGGCAGAGGCGAGGCTAAGACAGTGCCCTGTGGCACAGTGACTGATGCTGGCTCCCCTGGAGACTGATGCTGATCCATTAATCAATATTTTCCAGGTGTAGCTGTTCAGCTGAGTATAAATATGGCTCTGTTATTACCTAGCCTAGATTCGCCCACAAGGGAATGTTCTCACATGCCTTGCTAATATCAACATGCGGAGCTCTACAGCATCTTCAAAATCTTCAGGACCAGTAGTACTATCAAAAGATGGAATCAGAATAAAGACAAAACAATATAAGAAAACTGTGATAATGTGGGCTTTAAAAAATAGAGAATTGTAGAGAGACAGGAGAATAAGATTTAACGTTCTACAGCAATACAGGGAGACTACAGTCAACAACAAATTACTGAATAACTTCAAGTAGCTAGTCAAGAGGATGGTGAATGTTCCCAACACAGACAGGTGACAAATGTTTGAGGTGATGGGTATGCTAAATGCCCTGATATGATAACTGCACAGTGTAAATGTACCCGAATATCACATTGCACTCCATAAGCATATATAATTATCACGTGTAACTTAAGAAAAAATAAACTACAAAGAAAAAAATTTCAAAGACAGAAGTAAATTAGAGGTTACCAGAAACTGGAGGGAAGAAATAATGAGAAATTATGCTTTAACAGACACAGAGTTTATGTTCAGGATGACAAAAAAGTTTTGGAAATAGAGGTGGGTAGTGGTCATACAGCACTGTGAATACATTAATTCCATGCAACTGTGTGTTTAAAAGTGCTTAAAATGGCAATCTTTATGTTATATATATTTTACCACAATAAAATAAATAAATAAAAGAATAATAGACGACTTTCACTTGTGGGACAGTAGTATAGAGGTTCTTTTCTCTGTTCCTCCCACTAATTTCAACTATAATCCCTGGACACATGTAAAACAAACCAAAGAAATAGGAAAGGTGGAGAGAATTAGGCAGACTGGCCAGGGGCCTTAAGATCCAAGGAATGACAGGGTGTGGTATGCTCCCTGTTTTGTTTTGTTTTTGCCTCATATCTTCCAGATTTGGAGCTGAAAATGCCAGTAACCCAGAAATGCTAATAAGTATGGGCAAAAAAAAAAAAAAAGCCAAAGGAACAGGAAAGGGGTAGCCCAGAAAGACTGAAGACTTTTGAACAATACTGCTCTAGTCCAGTCAAACACCACAGAAAACACTGTGCCCCCTGCCCCCTGCCACTTGCACAAGCCAAGGCTGAGTGGGGAGCCTTAACTTCCACCCTCAAGAGGCCATCACAAGGTGCCTTGACCCCATCAACCACCACCACCACCAGGACAGTGTCAGAGAAGGCTGAGGAGGGAGCGGGGACTTTCATTCCAGCCAGCCTATAAGGAGCTGGCCCTGTGGTATCCATGGAGACCACATGGGGAACCTGGACTTCACACCCACCCAGCACCTCCCTGCTAAGGGGGGTACAGAAGAGGTCTAGAGGAGAATCAGGACTTTCACCACTTGTTTCCCAGTGGTAAAAATGCCACCCACCCATGGTGCCAGCAGAGACCCTGTGGGGAACCAGAACTCTCACCTCTGCCTGGAGTAATGAGGACCCCTCAAATGTCACACTCAAATGTCAGGGGAGCCAAATGGGAAAGCTGGGCTTCTACCGCCTCCCTGCTAGAGTGGTGTCAGAGAAAGCCAACTAAAACAGAAGTTAGATAAGATCTAGAGTCTCATAACATAATAGGAAAATACGCAGGACTCAACTGAAAATCACTCATCATACAAAGAAGCAGGAAGATCTTGCACTGAATGAAAAAAAGGCAATCAATAGATGTCAACACCTCAGTGGCTGTTAGAATCAGCTGAAATTTTCACACTTCAGTGAAAAATTTACTGGGAGGAGAATCAAGATGACAGAATAGATGGTCCCCAGTGTCAGTCTCTCTCACAATCAGCCAATTTACAACTATTAAAAAGCGGGGCTACTAGAAGCGGGGCTACTAGAACTCAGGGGAAGAGGAGGAGAGACCTATGGAGTGCATGATGATGGGAGAAGCCACGATGAGAGAAAGAAAGCATTGCTCGGACTGTTTCGAGCCCGAGCAATTTAAGGCTGGCCCTGGTGAGTGCACAGAGCAGGAGCTGGCAAAAGTCACAGCTGTGCCCTTTGTGTAAAGTTGCTTGAGACTGCAGGGGAGAGGAAGGCCTTGGTTGAAAGAACGACAGGACCCGAGCTGACAGTTCACCGGAGAAGTTCCGCTTTATTTGAGGGTGAAGCATACATTTACAGAGAGCTGAGTTCCGGGAGAGGGTGGTTAGTATGTGGGGCGGTGGCTGATTGGTTGGAAGGGCGGGGGATGATTTTGATAGGCCATACTTTGGTGCCGGCGGGAATGTTAGGACCCGGAAGAGAAGCCGGAAAGGCGCCATGTTTTAGGGAATGTCTCCTTTGGGGTTTTATGGGGCCCTACGTTGGTGGCCCCCAGGGGGGCACCACTGACAGGTTTCCCATGGACCCACATAGGAGCAAGGGGCCACAGACAACTGAAAAAAGGAGCCACTCAAAGGCCAGTGAGTCATCACAAAGGACCAGCACATGGCCTGCCCCATGGGAAGTGTTTTGAGTGTGGGGGCTGGGGCAGACAGGCCCACTGGGGGAACACTGGGGCACAGCAAGGACAGCTGATCTGCTCCCCAATCAGTGCAGGACCACTCAGTGGGGACTGCTCAGAAATACAGACTTGTAGGGGGTGCAGTTTGCTGAAAAGACTCAGGCCCAGAGCACAGTTTCCACACAACCCAGATTTATCAGACCTCACAAGACCCACAAGTGCTTACAAGGTCAACAATTAAAACCCGAGCTGCACAAATAGCCTTCCCCAGAGAATCAGCAGCAAAGCAGCAATTTAGCTCAACCACAGGGCTCAAGTGCTAGTACCCTCAGGAAGTTCCCTCATTTTAGAAGTAACCAAAGGACAGCAAATTCATTCTAGTGCAGAGTTTTAAGTGGTGGGGATAACTAATAATACAACACATAACTAAAAGAAAACAAAACACACCCACAGATCAGAGACAAAGTAACCAGTAAAGGTCTAATGCCACCAAAGAACACCTATAAAACCTAAAAGAGCCAGGAGCCCCCCAGGCTCCCAAGACAGAGTAATAGAGGCCCGAGGGCTCAGCTATGCCCTGCCCAATAACTGCATCCAGCCCAGTGACAATCAAGCCTCCACAGAAGCTCCCCAGCCTCCTGAGCCGGGGGGGGGGTGCCGAGGGCCTTAGCCACACCTCCTAACATCTGTGTTAAGTCCAGCTATGACTGCACCACCATCAGAAGACCCTGGGATCCTGAGCCATGGGGGGGGGGGGGGGGGTGCCGAGGGCCTTAGCCACACCTCCTAACATCTGTGTTAAGTCCAGCTATGACTGCACCACCATCAGAAGACCCTGGGATCCTGAGCCATGGTGGGGGGGGTGCCAAGGGCCTTGGCCATGCCCCCCTGACTTCTGCATCTAGCCTGGTGATGACTGTGCTGCTGCCAGAAGCCCCCCAGACTTCTGAGCCAGAGAACTGAGGGCCTCAGCTATGCCCCTGGATGTTCGCATCCAACCCAGCAACAACTGAGCCACTGCCTTCTGGGCTCCCCAGCCGGAGTAGGGGTAGGGCCTAAGCCATGCCCCCCAACCCTCCACAACCAGGCCAGCAAAGGAGCCGGCTGTGAACCAACCCCACCCATCATCCCCACCTGTGTCCCCTACCCACTTCCCCCTCCCCTTCCACTGCTCTGTAACATCTTAGAATGTAAAAAAATAACAATAATGATAAATTTTTAAAAATTATTAACACTTTGCAAACAAATGAAAAATGGAAAGTCCCAGTAAAAAAATAAGTGATATAAAAAAGAACCAAATGGAAATATTAGACCTGAAAAATATAATAAATGAATTTTTAAAAACTCAGTGGACAAGCTCAATAGAAGAATGGAGGGAAAAGGAGAAAAAACCAGTGACCTGGAAGATAGAACAGTAGAAATTACACAATCTGAACACAGAGAGAAAACAGTCTGAAAAATCCCAAAAAAGAAAACAAAAAGCACAACCAAGAACAGAGCCTCAGGGACCTGTGGGACTATAGCAAATAATCTAACACTTGTATAATTGGAGTTCTAGAAGGAAAGGAAAAAAAGGGCAGGGCTGAAAAAGTACATGAGAAATAATGGCTGAAAACTTTCCAAATTCAATGAAACACAAAAACCTATAGACATCAGATTATGTCTACAGTGGAGCCTATGTTCCCACATAGTCTCCATTGATACCACGGGGCCAGCTCCTTACAGGATGGCCAGAATGAAAGTCCCCACTCCCTCCTCAGCCTTCTCTGACACCACCCCAGTGGTGGGGTGGTGATGGGTTTGAGGCCTCGTGATGGCCTCTCGTGGGTGGAAGTCCATCGGGATGTCCGGGGGACAGGATAAAGCTAAAGAAACCTACAGCAAGCTAGAAAGATCATACAGGTTTCTCCTTTCTAAATGAACACAGTAAGAGAAGCTGGTGTACCCTGTAACCTAATTCTCCTAGAGTAGGGTCATCTGGTCTCCCAGTTAGTGGAGGAGTCTATTTCCTGACCTAACTAGTTTAGCAGAACTTATCATCAGAATGTTACTGCATTTGCCTAAGAGTGCATCTTTCATGCAAGGTACTTGTTGGAGAGCCCAAAGGACAGACAGTGGGACTTCATCATGCCTAAAGGAATAGGCTTCTGGCTGTTTTTGCCTGTTATCTGATAAACGCTTGAACATGTGGCAGAATTCTGTTTTCACTGATATATACCACCATGGAAGCAAAGTTGTAGGGAAGGAGTTCCGTAGTTCCCAGCCATTCCTACTGATTGGATGTCACCAATGCTTACCAGAAGAACTGGATAACTGAGAATAATTTAATTGACTTAGGTCATTCACAGCAATGTAGCACCAAGCATCCCTAGTATACCAAGCAGCCTAAATTATTAGGATACATTTGTATAGGTTATATACTTGGAATACATTTAGCCTATCTTCTTTAATGATAATACAGGGTACTTCAAAAAGTTAGTTGTAAAATAGCATTAAAAGATAATAGGAATCTCTCCATGAACTTTTTGAAGTATCCTCATATACTGTTTTCAGAAAAGGTCAAATCATGTGGTTCAGATGGAGAGGGAAAGAGTATATACATCAGATACTAAGAGTATGACTTAATTCATATATATTTGAATAAAAATTAGAGTAGTGGACATAGCACTTGATAGAGGCTCCTCTAGGGACTGGAAATAAGTACAATAAATGCTAGAAACTAAAGGAAAAATTTTAATTTCTAAAATTGGAAAACGTGAAAACCAATGTAGGTTTGAGTCATCAGGGAAATATATTTATAAATATCGTCAACCACCCTAAAACCTTTGGAATGAAAACAAGAAGCATTTCAATTAGCTCACAGCCCTTCAGGTTGGCTAGGTGGTTCTTCCAGACTGGACGGCTCAGCTATCTCTCTCGGGCCCTCTCATGCATCTGAGGTCACCTGGCTGGTCGGCTGGGGCTGGGTGACCAAGTGTAGCCTCACTCACCCATCTACGGTTTGGTGGGCTGTTGCCTCAGTTCTCTAGCTCATGGCCTTTCATCCTCCAGCAGGCTAGTGCAGGCTCATTCTCATGATAGTCCTCTGTGTAAGCACTTTCCAGTGCGCTGCTTCCCGCATGGTTGCTCATGACCCATTGGCAAGAGCGAATCCCAAAGCCAAGCTCTGAGACACACAACCACTTAAGCAACAATGACCTAAGTAACTAAGGGTGGTTAGAGGAAGGGAAACACTGCAGTCATTTCTTTATCACCCTTGAAAGAGTGTGCCAACCATGTGAAGGAGTTGAGGAATGCCACCCCAAAATATGACTCTCTGGTATGATGGATTGATGATTCCTTTGAACCGAGGGCACTCGCGGAACAGCAGATGCAGGCAGAGGCTTTCTCTGAGCTCCAGTTATCTGCATAAAGACAAATCCTCTGAAAGGAACTTAATTGTCATGAATCCCCTCCCCTGGGATCTTATCAACCAGGGAGATTAATTCAGATCACAGCAGAAGAGAGTGGGCTGATACCATGCCCAGACAGACTATCACCTATTCTGAGGGCAGCTCTGAGACAGCTCTTCATTACCTAAGAGACTTTTGATTTGTATGATTAATCATCATACATTTCCTCCCCTCACCCTTCAGTCACTTGTGTTTCCATCACTTCCCAGAAGCCCCAAGCTCCCATTCCTTTCTGTAGCTCAGGATGCTACATAAGCTTCTGTCATCTGACCCTTCTTCAAGTCTCATATTCTGTGGGACTCCCATACAAACACAAGTAATTAAATATGGTTTTTCTCCTGTTAATCTGTTTTATGTCAATTTAATTTGTACTTCAGCCAAAGAACTAAAAAGGGTGGAGGGAAGCCATTTTTTCCCTCCTCTACACGTGAATATTATACTAACTTATGTCAGTCTTTGTCTAATCTCCTGCTGAATAATTTTCTTGTCATGAAGAAATAACCTTCTTTTAAACTTTAGTCTGATCCTGAATATAAATTAATTTTTAAATGCTTCATGATTCAGATTTGCATAAGCTCAAAAAAATAGTATGAATTTCATTTATTTACCCAACAAATATCTATTTGGTACAAGGCAACGAGGACACTGCAATGAACAAAATAAGCTAAAATTCCTGCCTTTAGGAGGTTACACTTAGGATGGATATAGGCGATAAGCAAGTTAAATAAAATATATAGTATGCTCTATAGTGACAAATGCTAAAGAAATAACTAAGTTGGGGAAGAAGGCTAAGAGCATGAGGGAAAAGCTAACATTTTATGTAGGGTGGTAAAGATGAATGAAAAAGTAACGTTTGAGTAAAAACGGAAGAAAGTAGGGAAGTGAGCCAAGATGATATCAGTTTTAAAATATGTTCCAAGCAGAGGGAATAGCAAATGCAAAGGCGCTGGGGCAGAAGTGTTGCTAGCATGTTAGAGGAACATCAAGCATGACTTGCATGGCTGGTGAAAAGAGGGTAGTCAGAGTAGCAAGAGAGGAGGCCAGAGATGTAATGGAGCTGGGGCAGGAGAGTGCCAACATATAAGATTTTATAGGTCATAGGCAATAGTTTGGCTTTTTCTCCGAGTGGAAAGAAAAGCTGTCAGAGTGTTTCGAGCAGGGCAGTAGCATCATCTGATCACTCGGCTGCTGGGTAGAGACTGGGACAAAGGCAGAAGCCATGGGGCAGGTTAGGGGACTGTTGAGACAAACTGGGCGAGAGGTGATGGCGGCTTGGAGGAGCAGTAGAGTTGGAGGAAGTATGTGCGTCAGGATGTATTTTGCAGGTAAAGGGGACAGAATTTGCTGGTGGACTGCAAGTGGGGTATGAGACATAGAAAAGACTCAACAGGGCCTCTCAGGTTTTCAGCCTGAACAACAGAAAGATGGAGCCGCACTGTGAGAGGAGCAGGTCGGCTAGTAGTGCATATCAGAAGACAGGTTAAATTTGAAGTGCCTGTGACAAAAGTGGCTGGTGCCCCTGTGTGTCCTGTTGCCCAGTCCAGTGCACAACTACCCAACTTCCAATGCCAGAACTTCACATCTTTGCCTGAGAACTCTCTTTTGCTTTACTACCAAAATTGGCTGGAAGTGCCGAGGAATTAATGCCCTCCAAAAGCAGCCTTCCAACAGTAACTACCAGGATTTGGTGTATAAATACCACTTTGGCTAGAGTAACTCTAAGGCTTGTGTTTTCTACCAGTCCCCAGAATTCCCTCAGTAGAATTATACTGTAGTTCCCCATGGTGGTAGCAGGCTTGGTAATGAATCCTTTTTGGATTTCTTCACTTCTTTGGGTCCCTTCCCCATTTCCTTACCTTTGTCTCCTCCTCTTTCAAAATAAAACAAGCAAAAACGAGAAAAAAAAAAACCTACTAGTATTTGAGTGCTTTTTTAGAGTCAGTTTCTGATGCAGCTGAAACTAAGACAATACCTACCAGACACCCAAAAGGCAATGTCATGGAAGGAGATGGACACTCAATTTTTGAGATTCAGGTACGAAGCAGGCTAGGGATATAAATTTGGGAGTGATCAGCATATGGACAGTTTGGGAGTCATAAGAATGAATGAGATTATCCAGGGAGTGAGTGAAGACAGAAAAGAGAAGTGGCCTATGGATGGGTTAGAACCCCTGGTCACACTAAAGTTTAGAGATCAGAGAACTGAGGGGAAACCAGCAAAACGTGCCAGGAAGGAGCAGCCAGGGAGGTTGGAAAAACTCAGGCAAATGAAAACAGTATTTCCAGGAATGAAATGAATTAATTCCTGGGTCCCTGGTTCTTCTGATCTTCCACAGCAGATCAGAAGAACTAGGATCTCTGTTCTTCCAGGTTCACATTGCAAATTCACATTTTTAAGACTTTTTAGATATTCCTTAAGCATAATAAGGTTGAAAAAACATTGACCCTTAGAAACTCCAATCTTCTTTTTCGCAGAGGTTGGTGGTATAGGTAGCATGGCACAACTAAACTTTAATTTTTTCCCGGTAAGTTCACAACAGAAAAAATGCCCAACCATAACTGACTTCTCAATAGCTCATCCTGATACCTAAGCAAATTGTGCACTTGCAATTAGATGTTATATATATACATACATACATATTTTTTTCTTAATTAGCTGAGTATAGATTTTTTTTTTCTAAAGCAGAGATTGACCCAAGTTGATAATGTTAGTTGCTAGGCATTTTACATTCTTAAGCTAGATCAGTGACCCAAAACAGGTCTGTAAGAAATCTGATTCTTTCTTTCTTTCTCTCTCTCTCTCTCTCTCTTTTTTTTTTTTTTTTTTTTTTTTTGGCAACTGGCCAGTATAAGGGTGCAAACCCTTGATCTTGGTGTTACAAGGCTATGTTCTAACTAATTGATTCTTTCTAAGATGTAAAATTAGATTAGATAGCAAGGTTTCAGCTTTACCCCAGTTCTACAATTTTTTTTTTTGCCATTATGACTATATATTAGCAATACTGATTTTCTTTATTACCAATATTTATATACCCAAGTGAAATCTCTTTGAAATAGTCATCTTGGTAATCTATATGCTACATTACTGAAAATCTTTTAGAAATGCCTTCCTAATCCATGGCAACTACATTTGACTGTCACATCTTTTTTCTCTTAGATAGTCTTGATTTTAGAATTACTAATGCTAATACTAATAATAGTAAACACCATTTCATGATTCTTATAAACTGACTCCTACAGAGTAGTCCTAAGAATATTTGCAACAAAAGATTATAATGCAAGTTTAATACATTAACGTGACCATTTCATAGGCAAAAATTCTCAAAAGGTGTTGTGATGGTTATGTCAACTTGACAGGACTAAGAAATGCCCGGATAGCTGATAAACATTTTGAGGGAATGTATTGATGAGGGTGTTTCTGGAAGAGATTAGATTTGAATCAATAGACTGAGTAAAGAAAATCACTCTCATCAGTGTGGGTAGGCATCATCCAAACCATTGAGAGCCCAAATCGAGCAAAGAGAAGAGAAAGGGCAAATTTGCTCTTTCTGCTTGAGCTGGGACATCGATTTTCCCCTGCTTTGGGACAAGGGTGCTTCTGGTTCTTGGGCCTTTGAACCTCCAGAAATTACACCAGCAGCCCCCCAGGTTCTCAGGCCTTTAGACTTGGATTGAGTTACACCCCGTTCTCCAGCATGCAGACAGCGTATTGTGGGACTTCTCAGCCTCCATAATCACATAGGCTAATTCCCATAATAAACCTCCTCTTGTATATATCCTATTGGTTCTGTTTCTCTGGAGAACTCTGACTAATACAGGTATGCTACTATTAGTAGAACAAAAAAAGTAGAGATCCACAGAGAGACAGGATCAGCTGCACAATTTGCAGAGAATAGTACAAATGAAAATGCAGAGCCTCCTCCTTTCTTCACAGCTCATCTCATCTTCTCGAGCACACTCTCCAGTGTCCCATCAGACTGCACTTACAAATCATAAGCTCAAGAACAATTATTAAGAATTTCAAGACAGCCAGAGCAGAGAAATAAGCCAAGCGTGGCTCCCTCCTGACTGTGTCAGCACAGGCCATGTACCCATGAAGCCAGCCCCGCAGAGATCACTGCTATTCCTCTCATGTACACAAAAGTTACACAAAAGTTACTTTATCTTTGCCCCTTCTTTTTGCAATAAAAGCTGCTTATATTTTTTAGATAAAAGAATAAGAAGATTCAGGATGTCAAGAAGAGTGTACTCATTAGGTCAGCCAAAGCTGAACTTCTGTAGTTGGGTCAGAGGAAAGAGGGACCTGGAAAGAGCCCCTTCCTCCTGGCTTACTAAGGCAGGCCAGTAAGTCCAGGATATGACAGCTTATTTTAACTCAAATGCAAACAAAACAACATTTCCCCTGTAGGTGGATTTCAGCAAACACCCTAAAGGCCTCTTTACACAAAATTTCACGGAAACACAGTGGGGCAAACCTAGCATCATGCCTTCCCACTCTCCGTCCCACCTCATTTCCTGGCTTCCTGTGGCTGCCATGTCTAATTCAATAGACATTCACAGAAACACTGGCTATTAAACAACTGGAGGTTAATTTATACTCTTAGCCTGTTTCTGCTAAAACATACATGGATAATTTAAAGGAGTTTAAATCTAAGCTCTAAAACTAAGCTCGTTAAATTCCCTGAAGCAGTTTCGAGTACTGTCTTACCTTTTCAATGGTAATTTTCTCCCAAGCAGAAAACCACATAGTTCTTTTGTATCTCCCTAAGCATGGGACTAATCACATGCTGAAGAGAACTTAACTATCTAGTATAATGTGAGAAAAATGTATAGAGACAATATGCATATGAAAATATCCCTTCTTTCAAAAAAAAATTAGTCAATTTTAAATGTAACTTTTAATCTTGATGTACTTTCCTAACTACCTATATATAATATAGGAGCATTTACATGCTGCTCAAATCTGGTATGTGCCAAGAGTGAGAGTATTAAAGTGAAGCTACTTTATTTCTAATCCATTAATTTCCAATTAACAGTCCATCAAAGATTTTTAAAAATCATTTGAGATACTTCCTAAAATTCTTGAAGGAGGTTCAAAATAAAACAAACTTTAATTGATATTAACTACTTAATAGTATTCGGAAAAGGTGGGGATATCATGAAATTCTTTTTTTTTAATTAGCATATTCATTGTTACAAATCATACTTGTTCTTTATGCCCCAAGTTGGCTGTTGGCTCACTTGGAAGAGCGAGGTGCTAATGACACCAAGGTCAAGGGTTTGGATTCCCGCACCAGCCAACTACCAAAAAAAAAAGGGGGGGGTCTTGGAGTAAACGATATTCATTTTTTAAATATCAGGTATTCTTTACAGTTCCACAAAATTCTCCTGTCACTACCTCAATCATATTGATACTATCTGAATTGAACTCTGCCAGCTATATTTTACTCCACTTCTTAGGTTTAAGCAATAAAGAAAAATATTTATTGCAAGAGAAATAGCAATGACTAAAATAAAATTGGTATAATGCAATGAAGTTTAAGAACAACCCTGAGGAAGAAACTCTTAGACAAATGAGTTGAACTTTCCAAGAAGCTTCTCAGACAGAGGAGAAGAAAGCAGCAAACTGGAGAAGGAAGAAGTTAGAACAGTGAGGACTAAATTTTCCCCAAAGTGAGCATGAGGTAAAGGGTTTTCCAGTCACAATGAAAATAGAATTTGCTGACAAGGTCATGAACACATCAGATAACTTGCAACTGGGAAAAAAAGATTTACAGAAAACATCATTTATTTTTAGCTACAGAACTTGGAATATTTCCCAACGACCTCTGGGAAGTGCCTGTCTGTCCTTGGCATTATATTACTCCTTTTCTCTCTTCTATCTCTCACTCATTTCTCTACCAGCACTCAGATGCCAACTTAATGATAAGAAGGAAGCACTTGATTGCATTTAAAAATTGTAGCCATGCTTTGCTCCTTTAGCTTACATAACTGATTCAGGTGATCTAGGTATTTATCATTGATAAGGCATTCCTTACTAAATAAACTGGAACATCTGTACTCCTAGTTTATGCAAGAGCCCCATGCCTTTCTGACCTATGGGGTCCGGCATTATTTTGGGGAAGTCTAACTTGGTATTTGTATGGTATTACAGTTAACAACCAACCTCATACTTTAGTACAGTGTAGTAAACCTTCTCTAGCAACCAAGACTTTATTCACAATACAATGCATAATTTTTTTTTTTTCCTTTTTGTCTTTTTTTACTGACCGGTAACGGGATTGCAACCCTCAGTGTCACGCCCGTACCGGGGACCGGCAACGGGATCGCAACACTCGGTGTTGCGCCCGCACCACGCTCAGCCAGTGAGTGGGAACCGGTCTGTATGTGGGATCCGAACCCTCGGCGGGAGCGCCGCAAGCTATGCACTCTCCAGTGCGCCACCGGACAATGCATAATTTTTTTTTTTTCCTTTTTGTCTTTTTTTACTGACCGGTAACGGGATTGCAACCCTTGGTGTTGCTCCCGCGCCTCGGGCAGCCAGTGAGTGGGAACCGGTCTGTATGTGGGATCCGAACCCTCGGCGGGAGCGCCGCAAGCTATGCACTCTCCAGTGCGCCACCGGACAATGCATAATTTTTTTTTTTTCCTTTTTGTCTTTTTTTACTGACCGGTAACGGGATTGCAACCCTTGGTGTTGCTCCCGCGCCTCGGGCAGCCAGTGAGTGGGAACCGGTCTGTATGTGGGATCCGAACCCTCGGCGGGAGCGCCGCAAGCTATGCACTCTCCAGTGCGCCACCGGACAATGCATAATTTTTTTTTTTTCCTTTTTGTCTTTTTTTACTGACCGGTAACGGGATTGCAACCCTTGGTGTTGCTCCCGCGCCTCGGGCAGCCAGTGAGTGGGAACCGGTCTGTATGTGGGATCCGAACCCTCGGCGGGAGCGCCGCAAGCTATGCACTCTCCAGTGCGCCACCGGACAATGCATAATTTTTTTTTTTTCCTTTTTGTCTTTTTTTACTGACCGGTAACGGGATTGCAACCCTTGGTGTTGCTCCCGCGCCTCGGGCAGCCAGTGAGTGGGAACCGGTCTGTATGTGGGATCCGAACCCTCGGGCGGGAGCGCCGCCGCGCTTCCCAAGCGGCGCACCTATCCAGTGCGCCACCGTACAATGCATAATTTTGAGTACAACCCTGACAGTAGGAAATGGGCCATATGATTGTTAATTTGAGGGAAGATCCTATTATTTTAAGCTAGTGAATGGATCAAGGTAGGCTTAACCTCATTTCCCAAAAATGACCTAAACTTGTGTCAGGTCCACCACTGGCCGACCCAAACAGCCCTAGCCTCGTTCCTTTTGGTGGGTGAGCGAATGGCCCAGATTCCTCTTTCCCTCCAGTCCCCATTGGGAGGAGACGGGGAAGAGAGCCATGAAGATAGGTGAGCACAGCCGCTGGCCCCAACCCGCCCGTTAAAGGACATTCAGACACAGCGGGGGTTCTGTTGAGCAGTTCCGTTTATTATCACACAAGCATTTGCTTTTTTTCTTATTTTTTTTATTTTTTGTCCTTTTTGTGACCGGCTGCACCGTGCTCGAGCGCACCGGCCATCCCTACATAGGATCCAAACCCGCAGCGGGAGTGCTGCTGCGCTCCCAGTGCCATACTCTCCTGAGTGCGCCACGGGCTCGGCCCACAAGCACTTGCTTTTCTTTTTTTTTTTTTCCTTTTTGAGACTGGCCACACTGTGCTCAGCCAGTGAGCGTTGTGAGTGTACCGGTCATCCCTATATAGGATCCAAACCCGCGGTAGCGCTTGGATCCATACATAGAAAATTTGACCCGCAGTAGCGCTCCCAGCGCCGCACTCTCCCGAGTGTGCCACGGGCTCGGCCCACAAGCACTTGCTTTTAAAGGCAAATGGAAGGCCAACCCCATGGCTCACTCAGGAGAGCGCTCCCACCGGGAGTTCGGATCCTATATAGGGATGGCTGGTGAGCTCACTGGCTGAGCGCGGTGCGGACGACACCAAGCCAAGGGTTGCGATCCCCTTACTGGT
>NW_007728875.1:36535-62701 GCF_000696425.1 Galeopterus variegatus | reverse complement strand
GTGTATTTGGCCAATAAGGGCTAAGGCAAGGTTCCTGCAGACACTCCCACCCTACTTCCTCCCGGCACCGTCTTAGGCTGCCACATTAATACGCCCTTGTGGGCCCATAATGGCGCCGCTTGTAATGTCACTTAAGGTGGCGTTAGTTTTTAAGGCCCGACAAACTTGCAGCATGATTTCTGAAAAATCATTCCTGTACTCTGCAGCACTAGAAGGCATAGCTCCTTCCTAAGGCCAAGAAAATACTTAGGATGCCTGGTTTCTTTGTTCATATTCTGACACTAGATCTTTGGACTTCCTGGATTGGTGGCATTCATGTAGACAGGTGATCAGAGTTGCAGAAAACACTATTTTAACACCTCGAGACAGCTCTGAGGAACTGAAACACACTCCCTATAGAGCAGTCAGCTTACATGCCTCCCAGAATAATTAAGTAAACTCCATAACCCAACTAAATCCCAGTGTTCATGAGCGGTTAGCAATGAGTAAAATAAAATTGATATAATACAATGAAGTTTTAGAATAACCCTGAAGAAGAAACTCTTAGACAAATGAGTGGGACTTTCCAAGAAGCTTCTCAGACAGAAGAAAGAAGCAAACTGTAGAAGGAAGAAATTAGAATAGTGAGGACTAAGTTTTCCCCAAAGTGAGCATGAGGTAAAGAGTTCAGTCTCTTCAGGTTCTGCTTTCTAAGAAACAAAATCAACTGCAGTAGCTTCTAAATAATATGGGCTTAGGGAGTTATATTATTGCAGAGATGCTAGAGAAGCTATAATAAGCTACATTTTTGTAGCATTTTACATAAGATTGAGAAAACACAGATTACTCATCTCAAAGAATTGACTTTCTTGCTGCTACCACTGAAATTCAAAAGTCAAATCTAATTAAGTATAGTTCTAATTTTTACTCGCTTCTTTTGACCAGTGTCAACGGGAATTCTGTTCACAATCCACAGTCATATATTTTTTAGTTCCCTTGCCCAATTTCCCTTGTATTTAGTGTCTCTACCACCACAGCTCCCCCAGGTCTCTCTTGCCACATGCTCCTGAATGTTTTCCCTGAAGCCTACTGACTTACTCCTTTCTTCCTGTCTCTCCTAATTTTTTTCCATACATAGCAAATTTGACCTTTTTATTTACAATTTCTCCCTATCCATACCATCTTCTCAGGTTTTTGCCTTCCCAATGACCCTGGTCTACAGTGTTTCTCAACCTTTTTATGATTGCCTTTTTCCTAAGGAGACATTTTAGACATAACCTCCCACAGATGTGCCATAACCTTTTCCTACAGATATACCATGCATTTGTCTGTGTACTGTATGTAGATCTGAGCTTTATACATAAAATGAGTATAATTTTTTTCAGCCCCCCAAAACCACCCCCTCTTGGGGGCAGTATCATCCTGGTTGAGAATGCACAGTTCACAGCACAGGCAGGGTGAGCAGAGAGGGGTGGGAGCTGGTGGGCAAGCAGTGCCAGCAAGTGCCAAGTTCACTGGTGAAGGTCTAATTCTACTCTATGCCACCTGCTTGTTAGCTTTGGGTGCATCGGGGCAGCCAGTATTGTCCTCAGCAACTGTAAAGCTACACGACTATGCAAATTGTTGAGAAAGGCAAATCATAACTAAAGCCAAAATGTTTCATTATTTTAGTTATACTAAGTTTCCATTTATATTGTTAGAGCGAGGGTTCAGACCTTTCAGCAGCAGAAGCAGGAGCTGCTTACAGCAGCCTCCAGTAGCAGCAGTGGCGGACTCTCAAAGGGTCCAGTAGCAGCAGTGGCGGCCTCGCAAAGGGTCCCGGGGGCACTAGCAGCAACAGGCTCCAGCAGCAATAGTGGCCTCCCCATGCCCCCCCCAGGGTCATCCCGGGGCCAGGGGGTGCCATGGATCAGAGCAACTCATCCTTCATACTCAAGTCATAACCCAGGACACCTGGGTGCACATGCTCAATTACAATAGACAATAACCAAGGAACACCTGGGCACACGTGCATATTTACATCAAATCCTCAGCAAGATTCTGAACATCTGAGGGGCCCTGACCATTTTCTTTCACTTTCCCAACAATCCACCCCTTCAGGGTCCCTCACCGTACAATCTATATGTTCAGAATCTTCTGCGATGCTCCCTTAGTGAGGATAAATGACCCTTACATTCACATATTCCATATTCCATCCCGGTCCCAAAAGTCTTTAGCTTGTTGTGACACCAACTCCAAAGTCCAAACTCTCATCTGAGACTAAAGGCAAAACTCCTTTCAGCTGTGTCCCTGTAAAATTGAAAACAAATTTATCTACTTCCAAGATACAGTGGGACAGACATTGGGTACACATTCTCTTTCCAAAAGGGAGGAATAGACCAGGAAAGAGAAAAAAACAGGCCCCAAACAAATTCAAAACCCAAACAGGGCAAACATTAAGCATACCGGGGGATCTGGATCCCCAAAGCACTGGGCAGCCTTGTTCCTACAGCTCTGCCAGGTGCAGCCCATTGAGCTTCCCTGGTGCCTGAGGCTTTTCCAGGCCAGCACTGTACGTTGCCAGCAGTCCCACAATTCTGGGCTATGGGCTGCAGTCCTGCTGTCTTGGCTCCACTAGACATTTCCTCAATGGGGGTTCTCTGTGAGGGCTCCAACCCCACTTTTCTGCTCCACATTGCTCCACAGATGACCTCCACAGCAGCTCCACCCCTGCAGCAGTTCTGTGAGTCCCCCAGCTTTTTCATACATCTTCTGAAATCTAGGTGGAGGCTGCCATGCCTCCACTACTCTCTAGTTCTGCTGGCCTGCAAACTTAACACAATGTGAACGCCACCAAGATTTTCAGCTTTTGCTCTCTGGAGCTGCTGCTCGAACCACACTTGGGGCTGCTTGAGGCAGGGCTGCTCCAGCCAGAGCAGCTGGGATGCAGGGGGCAGTTTCCCCGAGGGCAGTGGTGCCCTACATCTGTCCTCTAGAGAAACTCAGTTCTCTTAGGGTTCAGGGTCTATAATGGGAGGGCGCTCCTCCAAACTTCTGAAATGCCCTCAGGACCCTCCTCCCATTGTCTTGGTTATTAGCATCTAGCTGCCCCATCCCCAGCTCCTGAATTACTTGAATCAGCTTGGCTTACAACAGCTATTCACTCACAGTCTTGGGCAGTTCTGCAGCGTTTGCCCACAAAGTTCAAACAGCTGCATTCTCCCAGTCCATCAAGGAGTAGCTGCCCTGCCCCTGTGCATATCTGTGGCTATCCTGTTACTGCTGCCACAGAGACAGGTGTGTAGTAACAGAGGCTAACTTTTCCACCTTTTCACCAGGTGAAAACATACTTGAAATTCTGCAGAGACATCCGTCCTTGGGTCATCTGCCCTTCTGCATGTGGCACTCTTTTTTTGGGTTTATACAGCACCCGTCAAGCCATCAGGTTTAAGTGGTACCCTCTGAGCCATTTGCCTTCGGACAAATGCGACATGCATTTACTACATCATCTCCAGAGCACGTTACACCATCCACCCCTAGGTCCCATAGCTGCAGTAGCCAGGGGCTCTCCCTGTTTCTGCCGCTTTACTGTTTCCCCAAGCCCACCAATTCAACCTGGGTAGATGCGACATAGGTAGTGAATTGGGTCACCAGTGGGTTGCCTATGCTCATGCTTCACTTTCTGATGAGCAGATTGTTCCAGGAGATGCACAGTCTCCCCCAACTCACCATTGGGTTCATCTTTGTCTTTGGTGTTGGAAGCAAGAATGACCCACTGCTGTACTTCAGCCTCCAAGGCATGTACTTGTGTTTCTAACCTGTCTGCTCTCTGCTGCAAATCTCAAAACTGTGATGCTTCATGGAGTTTCTGGTCCATGTTGGCTCACAGTACAGTGAGCAACAGCCAAACCCCAGTCGATAGGAAAGTGGACACCGGGCACCACATACCCAAGGGTAGCCACATTTCCTCCCCCTCCCAAGGGGCTTTCTGCTTATTTACCTGCTTGGCATCCTACCCATGACACCAATTGCTGGGCTCTTTTACCTGCCCAGAATCTTGCCATGACTATGCACATTGCTGGGCTGTTTTATCTGCCCAGAATCTGGCCAACTACGCCAAGTGTAAAGCTACATGACTATGCAAATTGTCGAGTAAGGCAAATCATAACTAAAGCCAAAATTTTCATTATTTTAGTTATACTGTTTCCATTTATACTGTCAGAGCTAGGGCTCAGATCCTTCAGCAGCAGGAGCAGCAGCACTGGTGGCTTCTCGGAAGGCCCCAGGGACACTGGCAGCAACAGGCTCCAGCAGCAGTAGTCCCTCCCCATGGCCCCCATGGGGGAATCCCAGGAGTGGGGGTGCCGTGGATCAGAGCCACTCATCCTTTATACTCAAGTCATAACCCAGGACACCTGGGTGCATGTGCTCAATTACATTAGACAATAACTAAGGAACACCTGGGCACATGTGCACATTTACATCAAATGCTCGACAAGATTCTGAACATCTGGGGGTCCTGACCATTTTCTTTCACTTTCCCAACAGCAACACTGTATAGTCTGGCCTCCTTTTTAGCTTCTGCCCTCTCCTATTACCCCTGGATAACTAGTACCCCTCAGTTCTTTAACTAAAAATCATTCATGGGCTAGCCAGTTTGCTCAGTTGGTTAGAGCACAGTGTTGTTAACACCAAGGTCAAGTGTTCAGATCCCGCTACTGGCCAGACACACACACACAAAAAAAGTCATTCTTGCTTCTGCACCCAGTAAACTCCTACACATTTGGCGTCTCATTCCCTGGCTGCCAAATAAAACCAGCTGGTCTGGGATACTTCTCCTATGTGAAAGACTACTCCTACAAAGTTAATTACTCCTTCAAGGGACATTTGCATTTTAAAAGAGTACCTCCTTCAAGAAAGGAAAATATCTCCCCCATGAGAATTAAATTTTGCTAGTAGTTCAGGCACCATAGGAAGCAGGCAGGGAGTTGATCTGAAATAGAAGCATTCTATAAATATCCCCATTCAGGCGACTCTTATTCTTCTTCTTCATAATGCCTAGCCTGCCTCTCTTATCCACCATCTCTCTCCCCACTAGCATTACCTGTTCTGGTAAACTGGAAGCTTAGGGGGACAAAGAGCATCTTTAATATCTGTGTATCCACCGCAGCATCTAAAATTATGCCTTGCTTGTCGCTGCTACTCAGTAAAGCCAGACTAAGCTCCCAGTTCCATATATTCCTCATTTTGATAAGTAGTCCTACTTTACTTCTGGTCCTTGGTCTCCATCCATCAGTTGCGGGGGGGGGGGGGACCCCTATTTTTATCTTTTCCATGGACCCAAGTAAGATTTCTGAGAGGGAGGACAATGTGACTGTATATTTCAAAGTATTTTTGCCTCCAACGCATAGTAAGCATTACATTGCAGTCCACTTACACACATACACACAATCAGGAACTTCACAAAACAATATTATGTGCAGGTACTCTGATAATTTCTACTTCATTTTATTTCTGAAAATTATAGTTGTGACCCACTAAATTGTTCTCATGACCCAGCAGTAGGTTGAGCCCTGCAGTTTGCAGAACAAAGAGTAGAGGTTGAGAGCACCCATTGCTTTGCGTCAGTCACATGTGGGTCCAAATTTGGCCACTGTGTCCTAAGAGCCGTATAATGTTGAACAAGTGATTTAGCCTATAGACATTGGTGTTCTCTCCTTTAAGATAAAAATAATATTCTACTCATCTAGAAAGATTGGTGTAGGGAATTAAGTAAATAATGTATCCAAAGCCTTTTTTATAGCACATGGCACATAATAAAAGTTAATAACTGTTACCTTTATTATTCACTCTTTGAATTCCTTCAAGAAAGCTGGAGAAAGAAGTTACATGAACAAAAAAATAAGATTTGTATTTTATTCACTATGCACTAATTATGTTCTATCATTTTATGTCCTTGTTTCATTCAATATTTTTTGTGGTGTCTATAAGTCTGCTGGACTGTATTACAATTGTCTATGTTGGAGCTGCTCATGAAGTTTTTCTTTTACAACGTATAGCACCTGACCCAGAGCTGAGCTTATAGGAGGTTCAAGTATTATTATTTTTAAAGTTTTTATCCAGCTACTTTTTTGCAAATGATTTTTTATAACATGTAAAGGAAAAGAATAACATAAAATAGGCAGGGGAGTAGACAAAGTAGAAAATTATTTGTGACTTTGCCTTAATGTCTTCAACAGTGGTCAAAATTTGTCTTAGCAGAAGAGTTTTCTTTACTATAATATGGAATTTTTCCTAAACAGTAACTTACAATAAATATGAGAACCCAAAATCATAGAATAATGGTGTTTTTGAAAGTGCCACTTAGAGTGAAAATGTCTTAATGAAAACAAGTATTCTTTACTTGTTTGCCCTCACAAATCAGGAAGTGGTATTCCAAACTGATGTAGGAAAACGGTGAAAAAGAGTTTCATAAGATCACAAAATCCTGTATTGCTATACTCAGAGGTATAACAAGATTACTCCATAAAGGAAGAATATGATACTACAATTTACCAAAAATGCATTTTATGAAAGCCCTTTAAACAAATAATAATAAGACTGGTGGTAAAATAAACCTGGTCTAAATAATGCCCCAGTAAATTAATAATTATCCATTGAATACCTAAACTAAAACTTGTGGGGTATTGAAAGAGTTAAGTTGCTCAATAAGTTAACATCTCCTTGAGGAACCAAGACAAACACACATAAATTGCCTCAACAAAATGATTTAAATAATATTTTGAGACAATATGAAAGATAACACAGAATTTTTGGTTAACTGACTTATGCATGGCTAATTATTCTAGGGAAGTAGAGATTGCTGAGGGTGAAGATGACCAGGGAGAGCTTTTTAGAATGAAGTTTGAAACTTGATACTACCTGCTCTGCACAGTTGCCTGTGTGGAAAAAGACGAGCACAACCTGGTCTAAGCCAGGATAAGCTCCTGCTGGAAAGAGTTAAAGAGTTATATGTATTTTGGATTCACTATGAATTCAACCCTTAGGTGGACTCAGGACATAGTAAGGCAATGAAACGTTTGAAAATTCTGATGACTTCTGTTGTTTACAAATTGGAGAATAATTATATACTTTATAGTCTGTGGATGCCACTCTGGCATCCATTTAGGATCCACAAAATTCCCTCCCTTTTTAAATATAGCAGTTGTGTATTTAGGATTTGGGGTTAGGCACATGTGAAAATATGACACAAATCTTTCCCAATGGATAGTTCAAAACACCCAGTTATAATTATGTAGACACTGAAAAAAATGTTACAAAGGAAGTAAGAGGTTTACATATTAAAATGAACACTAGTATTACCAATAGTACTCAAATGTAATTTAAATCTATTATAAGAAAAGGTTCAAGATTTATTCCATTTGTTTCTTCCAAATTTTGCTCTCACTTTGTCCTAGAGTTTTTGAAGAGAAAAAAAAAATGTTTTAAAGAAAGATTTGTGTTTTATATTATCCAGGAAGAAAATTTTCTATTAATAATCGTCCCCTGGTGACATCTGGAGGTTTCACAAGAGTAAAGAGTAAAGAGAATGGGACTAGTGACTAAGCATGATTTTATTGATTTTTCAATTTATTCTTTTTTGATCAAGCTTTCAGGGGACTTCCTGAAGCTGACAACTACAGCAGCCCACCAAAAAGGAAATGATTTAGAAAAATAACAAATCCAGTGCTAGGGAAGATAATCTGCAGTTAAATATAGTATATGTGTGTAACTAAAATTACTCTGAAACATTCTTTAAAAATATTAATACCTAGACAAACTAATCAACTAACAATTAGTTGGCTTTGGGGTAAATATAGAGCCTTTCAATTCTTTTTTTTTTTTCTTAATCTAGTTAGTTCCTTTGGAGACTCAGAATAAAATTACAAAATAAAGAAGAGAGATCAATCCTTTGAAGGTTTAAACAAACACTTTTCTGTGTGTACATAATGTGAGGCCACACTGAAAGAAGAATTGACCAGGTGCTCTGGTTAAAAGGTCTCATACTCACAAAGCAGATTCCCTAGAAAGACATTAAAATAGTGTTCCCCTAATTGAACACAAAGGTAAACTACAATAGTACCCTTTAATTTCAAATCTAGGAAGATGAGTTGACCATAAATTCAATATGAACCAAAGACTGGACATGGTGTTAAAAGGCTAGGAATTATCTTAGCCCATTGAGATATGCTCTTGTCAGATTATATCTGCACTTTGGTGGGATTGGAAGCCAAGAGCATAAGAAAGAATAAAGGCTGCTTTCTTTGTGAAACAGAAGACCACAGGGACAGTGACAGTGATTTCAAAAATCTGAAGAGTAATATGCATTAGGAATGGGCATTGTCTTCTTTATCTACAGGGCAACCCTTATAAGTGCAAATTTCATATTGCAAGTCTAAGTGTGTGAACCACAATCAAAAACTTTTAACTTGGGTCGAGTTGCTGGAACTCACAAAAATGGTGAGTATTTAGTACCGGATTATAAGAGAGTTGAAGTCTCATAGGAAGTTGTCTGAGAATCCTTATGCCAGTTTCCAGTTTTGCAATGTTTTTAATCAGAAAGAAAGCACTGAATAGGAGCATAATTATACTTACCACTGGTTTATTTCAAAAGGTACCCTATGCTTTCATTCCTTTGAAATCTAAGAATATCCTGCCTTTTGAATGAATAAAATATTTTATTTGTACATAATAATGAAGGAACCTGTAGGTTTTATTTTGGTTTAAGAAAGGAAAAAAAAGAAAAACACCCTGCTTTTGCCAGTTACAAAATACGGAAAACTAAGCAATACTGTTGGTTGCACTAATCATAAGACTTGGTGCTTCTGTTTTTCCCCATCTCTGCCCCCTGCTTAGACTTGTTGCTCTTTCCTTTGCTAAATATAGCTGGCTTCCTGCTATGCTCACAGCCGATGGAGAATTTCATTAGGAAGGTGGAAAGCTAACACCATCACTCTGATGAATACTATGGTCAGCTGATAACTGTCCTTGCTTCAGTGGAAAAATTTACATCAACTGAAGGTGCTGAGTGACAGAACTCAGTTCATTAAAATAGCCAATTAGTGTGATAAGCAAAAGGCAAATCCTGCTTCCCTCGCAGGTGGTTGTTGAAAGCTCTGAAAGTACAGAAGGCAATGTCTTCTATTCTTGTTCAAACCTGGCCTGAAGGATGATTTCATGCCTGTAGACTTTGAAAATATGATTAGAGGGCACTCTTCCCTAACTTTGTGCAGTTTAGTAAGTCTCTCCTTCACTGATCAACTCTGTAAATTTTTAGTGATTTCTCCCTGCCTACAGAGTGAAGTCCATACCCCCAGACCAGGCTTCTTGATCCAGGTATACCTTTCTAACCTCACCTGTATTTCTCCCTTACATAAACCCTTTACCCTGACCAAAGTGGTCTGCATACCTTTGCCCAAACACACATTTACATCATTTTCATCTTTGTCTGGAATGCCAGTTTCCCCTCTCCCACTTACCCCAATTTATCAAGGTCTAGCTCAGATCTCCCCACCTCTGCCAGGTCATCTCTGATCATTCCTCAGCTGGAACTAAGTGGTCCCTATATCACTTGCATACTATTGTGTCCTAACCCAGTGTTTGAGCTCCTTTCCCACAAGACCCTGAAGGTGAATTAAAAATATCCTTACAGAAATATTGAATTTACATAAAATTATTTTTCTCCATCTTATCTAAAGCTATAGATTATTTTCATCATTTTTTAATTTAAAAAATAACACATTTTCTATTTTTTTAATTGTACAATTGTATATAGCTTATAGTAATAGAATTCCATTTCCTACCTGGCCACAAAAGCTGCATTAATAGACTGCGATCTCCTTACTTCAGTACATAGACATTTACTTAATACTTTGTAGAGATTGCATAGTAATTCCTCATATGAATAAAAAAATTATTTACTTAATCTTCTGCTAAAGAAAATTTAGGAGTATTTTTCTAATTTTTTAAATTATAAACCATGCTGTAACAAATGATTTCCTCATATATCCCCAGAAATTTATAGAAATATATCTATGGGGTTAATTTCCTGGAATTAGAATCTCTAGCTCATAGGGATTTCTGCAATTTTGAGAGATCTTGCCAAATCATTCTTTTAAAACAATTCCAACTATCTCTCCATTCAATAATCTATAAGTAGTTTTGGTGCTTACTAGTTGAATTGTTTGTCATGAACTTTTCCTATGAATTAAAAATATTAATGTATCACATTATAAAAAGGAAATACATTACTTAGGTTCTTATATTTCAGGAACAACATGACATTAATTCTAAACCCCTGTAGAAGTGTCAAGGAACTTGTTGGTAAAAATCTATGAACATTAATTTGCGATTGTATATGAAGATTTGTGAAAACTTGATAACTCTTTAGTGACTGAGGAAATATGAATAGGGTCTTGACTTCTCTTAAGACAAGGAGGAGCAGAAAGTAAGTCATTCTACTGCCAAAGGGAGATTAAAAGTCAATGAAGTAAATGTAATATCACCATTCTGCAGCGCTGATGCATTAATAGACTTAGACGACTGTCATCAATGCCTGTTAAATTCACAAAAGAGAGACAGGCAGAGATCATGTGCCTCTTGATGTAAGTACACAAAACCACCTATGAATCAGTTTTGCCCAACAAGTCATATTTGAATCTTACCAAGATTTAGAGTCTAGGTCTAACTACCAATTCACAGGAAATAAAGAATCACATTAGACAATATCTTTACGATACAATCAGCAAAATCAGACAAATGACCTATTTCTTCAACAAAATACAAAGAGGGAAAGAAGAGAGAGAAAACCTATAGAATAAAAGAGATTTACTGAGGTGTATGGACAGTATTTGGATCCTGATTTAAACAAACAGTAAAAATAAAAGACAATTGAGAAAATTTGATATTGACTGGGTAATTCATGAAATCAAGATGTGATTGTTATTATCAGGTGTGATAATGGTATTTAGTTATTTTTTAAAGTTTGCATCTTTTAGAAATACATAGTGAAATATTTATAAATGAAATGATAAACTGCCTGAGATATGCTTCAAGATAACCTGGGTTGGAGAAGTGGGAGCTCAGGTAAGCTCAGTTATGGAAGAAACAAGACCGGACCAAAGCTGATAGTCATTCAAAATGGTTGAGGTATATGGACATTTACTGTATTATGCTCTATATTTTCTATATGTTTGAGATTTTTCATAATCAAACATTTAAAAACAGAAAATATTTGCATTAAAATGTTGTGAATATTTTTTACTAACTGCTAAGCTCCATTTGAAAAGGATGGTTTTAGATGATTTGAATGTTCCTACACAGTGGCCACGAGTTCACTAAATGACTGGAGGCTTGCTTCCAAGCCCTCTGCCTGTGATTTTAGGCAAGAGCAAGAACAGGAGCCAGATGGTATGGAAAACATACTTACAAGTGGGTTCATGAGCCAAAGGAAAGCTGTAATTTAGCGGAAGGAACTGACAGTCCTCTTGAGCTTTCAAAATGTTTTTGAACTCAGAAAGAGGCATGTATAGTGCTCCAACACAAACGTGTAATCTTTGGCCCAGACAAATGGATGCTCTTGTGGACAATCACAATGCAGAATCTGTCATCTTCACATGGAATTTGCTTTGGTTACACCATCTTACCACATCCTTCCCTAGGGGTCCTCTTTTCCTCTTCCATTTTATGCATCCTCTACCCCTCTCCAACTTGTACCAAAGGAAAGGAAACATATCATTTTCCTTGCCTAGCTATTCAAACATATCACTGCAAGAAATTACTTTTTAAATACACAATACATTGGGTAACTTCTGACCAGTCTTGTGTATTAATTGTGTCTTTACTGTAGTCAAAGCTCAGAGTGACTAGTTTATCAGAAGGCTTAGAGCAGTGCCTCTCAACAAGCTTACCAGAGCATTCACTGCTTCTTTGTGTTTTAATTTAAACTACAACATGAGCATGACCTTCAAATGCACCTTTAATTTTCATTCAATTATTATATTACTCCCTCAACTTTTCCATTTCACTAAGTATGTATAGAGTTCATTAAGAAGTCTTAGAGCTAGAGACCAGAATGTATGTTGTAAATCTGTGAAAACTAACAAGATATTCCAAAAACAGAGATAGGGCCATGGAATGTAACCAGGAAGGGTATATGCTGGTATAATGGAAGTATTTTTATTTAAAGTCTCTACTTTTTCATGCAATGAGCAGTGCAAAAATATTACTTCAATCTTGATGCCAAACATTTTAAAATTAGAATTAATTTGGTTATCTCTATTACTCTGTATACTACTACCTGCCTGTTCCTCTAATATAACAAATCTGTCATTGTTTTCTCCTGCTCAGGAAACTATAACCTGGAAAAGTTAGAACACCCATTAACATATAAAAAGCACTCAGAAAATGTGCAGGAAAGAAAACTGCTTAGCATAGCCTTTCACAAACTTATCTGCCCTTTTACTTGCAGTATTTACTAACATTCTAAGCACATATTTTGGAATTGTGAATCTCCATCTCAATCATTCTAGAAGTTCTTTGAGTTAAGGGAAAAGTAAGTGAAATGGATAGATAGCACGGATGAATAAGTTATATCTTTGAACATTTTCGTGGGACTCTTATTTTTAAAAAGAATACGTAGTAAGTTTGCTTCTGGGAAGATGGAGTCGATGTACTTTTCCCTACTCCTCCCACTAACAACAACCAAGAACCCTGGACATTACATATAAAACAAACATAAGACTGAAAAGTGGAGAGAATTAGGCAGACTAGTTTGGGAACATGGAGAAATGACATGGTGTTGAGTTCCCTCAGTTTTCTTTCTGTCTCATATACATCAGACTTGGAGCTGAAGAAGCCGGCAGCCCAGAAATGCCAGCAGGAGCAGACTCATAAGCCCCAACAAAAGCCCACTCTCTTAAACCAAAGGATGAGGAAAGGGGCTGTCTAGCAAGATGGAAAACTTTTACACAATAACCACTCGACTCCAACCAAACACCACAGAAAAACTGTTTTCCCACTCCTACTCAACCAGCAAAGGTCAAATAGAGACTCTAGAGAGGCTGTAACAAGGCACAGCATTCCCTCCACCAGTGTCACCTGGTAGGGAGCCAGGACTTTCATCCCCATCAGCCTGGAACAAGCCCCTACACACCCCTTCTTGTGTGTCAGTGAATATTCTGTGGAGGCCTGGCTTCTACCCCAACC
Source organism: Galeopterus variegatus (assembly GCF_000696425.1). NCBI lineage: Eukaryota > Metazoa > Chordata > Mammalia > Dermoptera > Cynocephalidae > Galeopterus > Galeopterus variegatus. The sequence goes on along the minus strand of NW_007728875.1, from coordinate 49,498 downwards.
TAGCAGTAACGAGGCACTCCTTCCTGCCCTGCAAGGGTGGCTGCAGAGGAGGCCTAGTGGAGAGTAAGAACTTTCCCCCCAACACCCAGCAGTAACACTGCTACTCCCCCGTGGTGTTGCTGGAGACCACATGGGGAACCAGAACTACCCAGCAATATAGAGGAGCCCCAACATCTTCTAGAGTCTTCTTATGTTTATGTTATATGTAATGTCCAGTGGATGCCAAGTGGAGAATCTGGGCTTCTAACTCTACCTGGCAGTAGGGAGCAGCTGTTTCCTCTGCTGGGGGGTGGGGGTGGGGCAGTTAAAACAGGAGGTCTGAAAATGACCCAGAGTCTCATAACATGATATGGAAATGTTCAGGTTTCAATCAGAAATCAATCATCACACCAAGAAACAGGAAGATCTCAAACTGAAAGTAAAAAGACAATCAATAAATGCCAACACTAAGAGATGTGAGAATTACCTGATAAAAATTTTAAAGCAGTCATAATAAAAATACTTCAAAGAGCAATTGCCAACACAGTTGAAACAAATGAAAAAAAATAGAAAGCCTCAGCAAAGACATAAAGATATAAAGGAGAAGCAAATGAAATTTTAGAACTGAAAAATTCAATAACCCAGATAAAAACCTAGATGAATGAGCCCAACAACATAATGGAAGACACAGAGGAAAGAATCAGTGGACTGGAAGATAGAACACTACAAATTACTCATTCTGAACAACAGATAGAAAATAGGAAAAAAAAGAGCATCAGGGAATAATGCAACTATCACAAAAGATCTCCAACATTTGAGTCATTGGAGTCTGGGAAGGAAAGACAAAGCTGAAAAAGCACTTGAAGAAGTAATGGCTGAAAAATCCACAAATTTGGGAAAAGACAAACCCACAGATTTAAGAACCGAATAAACCATATATAGGATAAACCCAAAGAAATCCATGTCAAACCACATCATAATTAAACTTCTGGAAATTGAAGACAAAGACAAAATCTTGAAAGTAACCAGAGAGAAAAGACAGCTTACCCATGTGGGAAAAACAATTCTAATGGCAGGCAATTTCTCATCAGAAATCACGGAGCCAGAAGAAAGTGGCACAATACTTTTCAAGCACTGAAAGAAAAGAACTGTCAACCCAGATTCCTATACCCAGCAAAATGACTCTTCAGGAATAAAGAGGGAAACAACATATTCTCAGATGATGGAAAACTAAGAGAATTTTTTGTTAGACATATCCTCAAATAATGACTATAAGTAGCTCTCTAAACAGAAAGGGGACAATAAAAGAAGGAATCTTGAAGAAAAATTAATATCAGTTCCACACAGTCTCATCCAGAAAACAGAAGAGAATAATTTCTAATGCATTGCATGAAGGCAATATTAACCTGATACCAAAACCAGACAAAGATAGTACAAACAAGGAAAACTACAGACTATAATTCCTCATGAACATAGATGCAAATATTCTTAACAAATATTAAACAATAGAATTCAGCAACATATTTAAAAAATTAAACACCATGAAAAAGTGGGTTTATTCCAGGGAAACAAATATGATTTGATATTTTAAAATCAATCAATTTAATCCACCATATTAACAGACTGAAGAAGGAAAATCACACGATCATCTTAATCAATGCAGAAAAAGCAATTAACAAAATTCTATACCCATTCATGATAAAAACTCTCAGAAAATAGGAATAGAGGGCAACTTCCTCAACTTGATAAAGAGCATCCACAAATGCTTAGACTTTACATTATATTTAATAGTGAAGGACAGAAAACGTTCTCCCTAAGACAGGGAACAAAGCAATGACATCTACTCTCACCACTCTTTATTCAATATAGTGCAGGAAATTTTAATCACTAAAATAAGGCAAGAAAAATAAAATGATGCAAAAAATACAAGACATAAAGATCATAAGAGATAAAACTGTCTTAATGCACAGATAACATAATTGTACAGAAAATTCCCAACATTCTACAAACATATTTCTAGAACTAATACATTATCAGCCAGGTCACAGGATCCAAGATCAACGTTCAAAAATCAATAGTATTTCTATATACCAGCAATGATACTATACATAGACACTGAAATTAAAAATTTTGGTCACCAGCAATGATACTATACATAAACACTGAAATTAAAAATTTTGATCACTCAAAAAGAATGAAATACTTAGATGTAAATTTTAAAAACATGTAAAGAACTTGTATGCTGAAACTACACAATGCTGATGACAGAAATGAAAGAGGATATAAATAAATGGAGAAATATACTGTGTTCATGCATTAGAAAATTCAGCATAATAAAGATATTAAATCTCCCTAAATTAATGTACAGGTATAATGTATACCCTATCAAAATCCCAGCGAGATTTTTTGTATATATAGATAAGACTATGCTAAAATTTACATAGAAAGGCAAATAAGGATATAAATAAATGGAGAAATATACTGTGTTCATGCATTAGAAAATTCAGCATAATAAAGATTTTAAATCTCCCTAAATTAATGTACAGGTATAATGTATACCCTATCAAAATCCCAGCGAGATTTTTTTGTATATATAGATAAGACTATGCTAAAATTTACATAGAAAGGCAAATAATCTAGAATGTCTGAACAACTTTGAGAAAGAATAAAGATTTATAATACAGCCACCTAAACATATAACTACCATATAACCTAGCAATTGTACCATAGGCATTTTTGTTCACACAAAAACTTGAACAAATATTTATTGCAGCTGTATACATAATAACCCAAAACTGAAAACAACCCAGATGTCCTTCAACAGGTGAATGGTTAACCAAACAATGGTACATCAGTTCTGTAGAATACTACTCAACAGTAAAAAAGAGAAAACTATCAATTCATGCAACAATCTCCAGAGAATTATGCTGAGTGAAAAAAGATAATATCAAAATCAGACTATATGATTTCATTTGTATAACATTCTTGAAATAATAAAATTATGGAAATATAAAACAGATCAGTGGTTGGAAGGGCTTAAAGAGAGGGTACAGTAAGGCAGATAGAGGGTGTTGATATGTAAGAGCAACACGAAGTATCCTTATAGTGACAGAAATATTCTGTATCTTGACTATATCAATATCCTTGTAGTGACATTGCACTATAGTTTTGCCAAATGTTATTATTGGGAGAAGCTGGATAAAGGATCAAAAGGATCTCTCCGTATTATTTCTCTCAGCTGCATGTGAGCCAATAAATATCTCAAAATAAAAAGCTTAATTAAAAAAAAAAGCCATAAGAAACTGCATTTAAAGATAACTTTGAGACAATAATCAGAAACTTAAGTTTATTCTATATTAAACTAAAATAAAATTAACTAAGAAAAAAAGAATACATAAATTTTAATTCAAGGAATTTGTATTCTTATCAAATGGGACACAAAATACAGCAATTTTTTTTTTTTTTTTCTTGTGTCCGGCAATGGATTGCAACCCTCAGTGTCGCCCCCGTACCGGACCGGGACTGGCAACGGGATCGCAACCCTCGGTGTTGCTCCCGCACCTCGCTCAGCCAGTGAGCGGGAACCGGTCTGTATGTGGGATCCGAACCCTCGGCGGGAGCGCCACCACGCTCCCAAGCGGCGCACTGTAGCAGTGCGCCACCAGGCCGGCCCGTACAGCAATTTTTTAAGGCCAGTTTTTCCCATGTTCCTAGGAAAAGAATTAAAATATAACCAAGAATTCTTAATTGATCAAATAATATATTCCACTTATGTTAACTTCTGTTACTAACAGAGTATATTTGAGAACCTAATTTTTAATATTTATGTTAGTAGGATATTTCTTAAAGTAAATACAGGAGGCTGACTACGTTAGAGTTGGCACTTTGGGGTAGGAATTTAAGATAGAGGATTTTGAATATAATAATTGGATATTAGGTATAAACAACATAGGTCATCGTAGAACACTAGTGTATTACTTCAACACACATTTACTAAAGGGCCAGGAAACCTATGAATCATTAAATTATTTTCTAAGATATCTAAGATAAATTGTCTTCTCAGATACCTTCTAAGACCCATAAAAGTGTATTATGGGTCCTGGCATATGAATTTGACATATATATGGTATTTATATGTTTGTGTGTATATAAACACATATACAAGTTACCCCCAAAACTTGTATATATACAAGTATGTGTAATATATATTACATATATGTCATATGCATAACGTTATATGTATGTATAAAGTATACACAATCACACACATATACGTTTAAATTATATATACATATATTCATATACATATGTATATTTTGTGTGTATGTGACCAGCTGGTATAGGGATCCAAACTCTTGACCTTGGTGTTATCAACACTACATTCTAACCAAATAAGCTAACCAGCCAGCTCTATATTTATATATTAATATTAAATATATACACTTAAATAATAAATCCCAGGAAACATAAAGTATTTTTATAAATATAGTCTATATACATGGTGTATATGTGGATATATGCATTTCTGTGTATATACATGCATATATGAGGTACTCCAAAAATTTTGTGGAAGAATAGAATTAAAAGATAATGCAAATCTTTCCATGCAATTTTTGAAGACCCCTCGTGCATATAGTTCTGAAAAAGAATAAAGAATACCCCACATCACACTGTATGTATTTCAATAATAAGAAAGGGGGAAAACTTACCAAAAACTTGGATATATTCATTAGAGGAAAAGAAAAACTAACACTTTGTAGAAGTTTTATTTCCTTTAATACTCACAACCACTTTATAAGATAATCATTATTACCTTTATTTTATCACCAAGGAAACAGGCGTGGAGAAAGCAAGGGGTTTATCTAAGGTTTATCTAAGGTCACAAAGTCAGCAGGTGTCAGAGATGAAATCAGATCTCAGGTCTTTCCATTGCCAAGCCTTTGCTTTTTTCATTACATATTACCTTTATTTTATCACCAAGGAAACAGGCGTGGAGAAAGCAAGGGGTTTATCTAAGGTCACAAAGTCAGCAGGTGTCAGAGCTGAAATCAGATCTCAGGTCTTTCCATTGCCAAGCCTTTGCTTTTTTCATTACCCTGAGCCATATTATCCAGGCAAATAATAATATTTTTAAATGTGTAAAGATATTTAAAATTTCCAATGGCTTCTGTGTATTTTCAATCTTCAAAATGATCCTGAGAGTTCGGAAAGGTAGACATAATTCACACTTGATGTAAACTTTACACTTACTAGAACTGAAGCAGCAAAAAGTTAATGACTTCCCCAAGGTCAACTGGTGAATCAGGGATAAAGTCAGGGCCAAAAGCCAAATCCCCAGTTTCCTGGGTTGGAGCTATTTTTCACAACAGCAAATTCCTTCTGGTGTAGCTATAAAATAACAAGGGTATTTCATCTCTAGGAGTTGTCAGAGGAAAATCTCAGCAGCCTGGGGAAGTGGCATTGGGCAGGGAAGAGGGGGTGACAGGGCTGTGACTCAGAGCTGACAGGAGCCCAGGAAAGCAGGGAAACCCATCCTTCAGGTGAGGCAATAAGCCACATCCTTGACTATTTGTGTGGACATTTAGAAGAGTTCCCCTAGTACCTTCCACAAGAAACTTTCTTTGGCCTGAACTCGTCATTTTTGGTTAAAGCTAAATACTTTTCTGAGAATTTTAATTAAATATCCTTTACTTGACTTTTTGACCTGGTAGCATTGCTCAGCCCTGCACTCTTTCATATGCTTCCCTATACCCTGGAGGAGGAAATTTTTTCAGGATATTGATACCCTGGAGGAGGAAATTTTTTCAGGATATTTACTACTATTCACAGTAGTAAAGGTAGGTAATAACAAAAATAACATAACAAGAATAAAATGAAGAAAATGAACAGAGAAGGCACTAATGTTAGAGTGCTTACTCTATGCCAGGCGTTATATCAAGTTCTTTACCTAGATTACCTCATTTAATCTTCAAAACACCTGTGAGGTAGGTGCCATTATCATCTCCCTTTTACAGATGAGGAAACTAAGGTGTAGTGAAGCTGGGTAACTCACCTAAAGTCAAACAGTTTGCAAGTAACAGAAACAAGATTTGACTCCAGAGACCCAAAATCTTAACCCTGATGTGACATCATTTTGTCACCCAGCTGCTGCATTCTTATTGAAAGGTTGAACAATAAATGACCCCTACCAGTTGCAACTACTACTAGTATTACTGATACTAATAATCATAGTTAACACTGACTGAGTACTTGTTGTATGCCAAGCACTGGGTTAAGGTCTTACACCTATTATTTCATTTAATCCTTGGCAACAATTTTATGAGTCAGACATTATTATTACAGTCAAGTGGCAAACAAGAAAATTGAGGTACAGAGATATTAAGTAACTTGTTCAAGGTCACAGAGTAAACCATTGGCTTGAATCCAAGAAATCTAACTATAGTACTATCAATTTTTTTTTTAATTAAAATTTTAAAAGGAGAATCTGTGGTCAGTTAATAGAACCAAGCTTACCCATTCAAAGTCATTCAAACATTTGTTTTAAAAGTATAGTGTTCTAACCAGCTAAGTGAACTAGTTCTTCACAAATCCTGAAGACAAATCTAACAGCAATCACTTGTGAAACATTTCAACAGAAAAATTTCAGTATTTCATATGTGGTAGAGTTCCAAGATTTCTACAAAGTACCCACTGATGGCAAATTTTTCACAACTCCCTTTCTACCAATCATATCCCACATCATAATTTGCTTTTTACTTAAAAATACTAGTAAGTCATCTCACCTACTCAAAAGCAAAAGGAAATAACCTGGATAAGGTATTAAATTTGCCTAAAGGAGTAACAGAGAAATAGACTTTCAGTTGTGTTTGGGTATTGAGGTTCTTGGAGCATCTACCAGTAGTTTTCTTTTGCTGTATGAGGGTGGGAGACTTTCTCTTTGGGGAACCACTGAGTTTGGCACAAAACTGAATGGGTCTTTTGATTATGCAAAAGTGAATGCCAAGCCTTCTTGCTGAAGGGAGCAGGGAGGGTATGAGGAGCCATCCAGCTCTAAGCTTGCATTGAGAAAGCTTTCTTCTGTGTGAACTCTGCAACTCAGCAATCATTATGATGAAGATGAGCTTGCTAATTCAGGGGTGAGCATGGGCAGCCAATTTCCCTGGGAGTGGGGAGCCTGGAGTCCAGGAACAGAGGCACACCCACCTGCTATCATACCTGACAGAAGGTGGGCAGAGAGAGAGCCTTTGGTGCAGGCATGAGGCCAGTAGATGTTACAAATATCTTAGACTTATATCTATTGATATCTAATATAGAGTTCCACGATTTCCTTTCTTTTCTGCATTATAGTTTCCCTCCATAATTCATGAACCTTTTGAAAAGTTTTTCTAAGTGCTACTGCCTGGTGGTAGTTATGCTTTGGGAACATAAGAAGAGGCTCATGTACACATTTTGGGGAAAATCTGTAAGGGGAGAAGAGGAAAAGACTGGAAAGTCAGTTATCAGATGGTAAGAGGTGACCTATGGAAAGTGGCCAAGGAGACCAGCAGCAATCAGAAAAGAAATAGCAAGGAAAAAGAATCTGATAAATGACCAGATTCCTATAGTCATGTTTGATGGGAGCCTGGACCATCTGAGTATTAAACAGGAGATGCCTAAGTCCTTGGATAGATTTACTTATTTTTTTCTATCTTAAAATGTTCCAAATTATTTTTATCATGAGTAATCAGTCACTAATGGCTCCACTATATACACAAATTGTCGAGGAAAACAGGATGTAAGATGCTAGTAAGAGTGTGCAGTTCACACTTAGAAAGCTCCGGGTTTGAATCCAAGTTCTGTTCTTTATTTACCTTTTCTGAACCTCAGTTTCATCAGCAGCATAATGAGGATAATCATACTGAGCTTCGTATGGTTATTGAGATGAAATTAGGTAATGTTTATTAAGTGACAGAGGATATTTAAAAAAATAGAAATGGAAAAATAATGTAAACAACTAGCATAAAAATAGGTGTTTTAATAAGGATGTATTAGCTGAGGGAGTCCTTACAATCATCCATTAAGTTCTATGACAAGTTCATTGACATGACTGTATATAATATATCACCAAAAGCAATAATGGGAAGACCTCCGTTGTTTTTAACAGGGACTGTCCAGCACAGGCCCAGATTTTTCCAAAATGTATATTCTGTATCACATGAATATTTCCTAGCAGACTCTGGGAAATAAAGAACAATCCTCTGAGAAATAAAGAATGGTCAAATGTTTCTTCTTGGTTCTACCAAGGTAAGAGGAACAATTGTTCTTTCTCAAGGAAAAAAATAGTTTCTCCTCATAGGCATTAAAGAAAAAGGGGAAATAAGGTGACCATGGATCTTGCTTTTGTCGAGCACGATTGCTTAGACATCTTCTCCAAGTCTTATTTTTCACACTCATCTCTTTACCTGAACTTCACAATACCACCCACACACAGACGGGAACATATCTATCTCCCATTGACACACACAAAAAAATTTAGATCACTCACCGAAAAACAGAAAAGAAAAGAAAAAAATACCCCAAAAATCCATCATAGATTCTCCTCATAGGCATTAAAGAAAAAGGGGAAATAAGGTGACCATGGATCTTGCTTTTGTCGAACACGATTGCTTAGACATCTTCTCCAAGTCTTATTTTTCACACTCATCTCTTTACCTGAACTTCGCAATACCACCCACACACAGATGGGAACATATCTATCTCCCATTGACACACACAAAAAAATTTAGATCACTCACCGAAAAAAAGAAAAGAAAAGAAAAAAATACCCCAAAAATCCATCATAGATTTTTTTTTTTTTTAGTAACTAATCTCCACAAGCCATCACTTCATTGTGGATACATCTTAAAGGATACAGAGTGGCAAAAACTGAATTTTAAATACTATCTTCTCATCTAGGAATTGAATTATGTTTAAAAGAAAAGCAAAATAAGAATAGGAGCATTTTCTTTCTCATGCTCGCTTTTGTAAAGCTCATGGCGAGTCCCCACCTGGCCTACACTCTCTCCAAAGAAGACACTAAGCTCTCCACACACACAAAATAACAAAAGCAAAATAAGAATAGGAGCATTTTCTTTCTCATGCTCGCTTTTGTAAAGCTCATGGCGAGACCCCACCTGGCCTACACTCTCTCCAAAGAAGACACTAAGCTCTCCACACACACAAAATAACAGTTTAAAATTTGTTCCTTCCTTGTCCTCATTCAAGCTTAAAATGTTACCAGTATTAATGTCCTGCCTGGCTATTAAATCCCAAACCACACTGGCTGGTGAGAAACAAGAAAGAAAAGACCCATTATTTGCTGTCAAACCAGACAGTCCCACAAATAGCTCTATAAAAGTCGACTGAGTTATGATTTTTCACTCCCTTATGAGTCAGAAGAGAAAGGTTCTAACTATCCAACTATACGAGTTTGGGGTGGGAATTATTAATTGGACAAGTAAACAGAGATGAAAGAGATAAAAGATTAACAGAGAAAGTACGCTTGGGTGGGTACAGATTTCCCTACTTTTTCTCTTCCGATAAGAAAGCATAGAGCACAGTGTTACAACACCAAGGTGAAGGATTTGATCCCCATACTGGCCAGCTGCCAAAAAAAAAAAAAGTGCAGAGACCAGAGAGCCTGAGATCAGATCAGGCTTCCAGACCGGTCCCCTGGCACACTACACACTACTGCACACTGCAGATGGGCATTCTCCATCGTGCCCTGTCCCTGTGGCTTTCTGCCTTGCCCGCCCCCTTCATTCCATCTGCTTTCTACCTCTTCTCCTTTCCTCCCCCCAGACGCCCTCACTCCCACCTCCTTCAGCCATAGTAGACATCTCCCTCTCCCATGCTCCCAAAACCCTTTCTCTCGCTATTGAAGCACTAACCCTCATTTGTCTTTCTGAGTGTTAGCTGGGTGCATCTTCCCTCCCAGACTTCAGTTAAGTCTGTGAGAATCATGAGCCTGTCTCTGCTTGTCCTTTTGTTCTCTCATGCGCTTTGATCACGAAACAGGTATAATGTATTTGTAAAGTATTTTCTAATGTTTGCATCTACATTACACCGTACTTTTATTTCCTCCCCTCTCCCATACGCCATATACTTTTAAAGCGAAGAACAGGCTGGAGTAGGGAAGACCAGTGTGAAGACAAACGTGAAATTGCACATGACAGGCAGAGGAAGGAGGTGAGGAGGAGATTCTGGGGAGAGGAATAAAGATACACGAAGTCAGAGATGCAGTCAGGACTTCCCTGAACATTGCCAGCAGGAACCAGGCTAGGGTTAAGGCAGCAGAGCAAGACCAGTAGGTCCTGACCAACCGTGAGAATAGACCACAAATTCACCAGTGGCAGATTTTGTTAGTAGAGGATACAGGGCATTCAGCATAAAGAGGCCCCAGTAGAGAGTACAAGGAACAGTAAAGGGAAGGAATTTTCTTCTTGCCTTAACTAAGCGAGTTAGTCCTATAGCCAAGTGTAATTGATATCTGCGGGGGGTGGGGGGGGGGATCTCCAAAAGGATTCCTAGTTCCCAGGACAGAGATTCTCAACTAAAGGGACATGGGCAGTACAAGGGCCCCCCAGATTTTCAGTCTGTGTATCAAGAAAACAGAATTCATTCCAAGGCCACCCATGCCAGATCTGATCAGAGTCTGTTTTAAGTTCATTATAGTGCCACGTTTTGTTGTGTCAGTCACTTGACATTCTGGCCCAGCACTTTGTCCGACATGCCCTAACCAGCCCAGGGAAATTGTATTGTATTCTGAGAGAAAGGAAGATGTTGTATAAAAAGAAGTAATAATCTAAAGAAAAGAATTATGAACTGAGAGTGCTACAGGTAAGTTTAAGTTCAAGGCTATCATTCTGGTAGGCTGAAAAAAGTAGTTGTAGTGTTGGTGAGTATGTTCTCCCATACCTTAAAGTAAGACCCTCATTATCCACTCATCAAACAAAACAGAAACAAAAATCATTCTTTCAAGCATCAGCCCCCCTCCTCCAAAATGCAGATTTTGCTGAGGATTTTTTTCATGGGAGACAGTTGAAGTTTCTATCATATACCACACAGAAAATAATAATAATAATAAAAATTCCCACTAGACTAGAACTTTCTCTTTTTCTTCAAATTCCTTGTCAGATGCCAGGTTCAGGTCTCTTCCCCTGTCTCAATTCTTCCCTAAGACAGTCTTCAAAATCTCCCCTACCAGTTTAGCTCTGTCCCTAAATTTGCAAACCTAATTAGGAAAATGAACTTCTAAGTTCTAAGATGAACTCAGAGGTAACTGAGCAAATACTCTCCTTCTTTCATCATGCTCACAGAGGTTCCCTTCTCCATGCCTTCACCCCGAGCAGGCATTTCTGTACAGGATTTCTGTACAGGAACACCTGATCAAAGTAAATTAGACACTGCCTGTATATTTGCAATTGTGTCATGTGCACATGGTTGCACAGATCTGGTTTATAATTTTGGTGTGGAATTTTAAATTGCTAAAATGATTACATCTTCTCAACTGCCTCACTTTATCTCTTAATGTTATATAAATCCTCCTTGCCCTGCCGAGGCACATACACACATTGCTCTGTATTAATACCCTACTGAATGGATGAGCACAATCATAGAAACTCAAGTACATTGGTATTATAGTCCCTCTTCCAGGTACAATCTTGATTGTTTTCACATATGTATTCTTCCAATCTATATAACACTTTCATTTCAGTCCATTTTTAAATATAAAAATATGATCCTGTACCTAGCAAACATCTCATTCTCTCATTGGCATCCAATCAGAAGCACTATTTATGTCCAAATCAGAGAGAGATGGAGATAGAGATAGGGAGAGAGAGAGGGCGGGGAGGGAGGGAGGGAGGGAAGGACAGAGAGAGAGAAAGAAAAAAAAGAATCTAGGTAATTTATTAGTATTCCCATCATCTTCTGATGTGGAGCACCCTTAAAAGTTTCTAGGTTTTGCCCTCAGCCAATTTGATTACCACTTTGCCACGTGTTAATTTCTTGATCTTGAACATGTATCAATCTCTCTGAGCTACAATAAAATAATAATGAAACATCATTACTTGGAAGAAAAACAGTAACAACCGAGTGGCTACCGTAGGGTTTGTGTGAAGATTTAAGATGATAAATTGAGCTGTCTTAGCCCAGTGCCTGGCACACCATAATTCAACGTGTGTTAGCCATCATGAACCAGGCAGCGGACTAGAGATTCAATGTGCATTATGGTATTTAGTCCAGACAATAACCCTGGGATTTGGGTACTATAATAGCTCCTACCCTACAGTATTGTTATCAGGATTAAATGAGCTAATCCTGTAACATGTAGCCTGTAGTCGTCATTCAATATATTTTCATTTGCCTTCTCATTCTACCCTTCTGTAACTCCTGCCTTTCACACCCTGGGATTTGGGTACTATAATAGCTCCTACCCTACAGTATTGTTATCAGGATTAAATGAACTAATCCTGTAACATGTAGCCTGTAGTCGTCATTCAATATATTTTCATTTGCCTTCTCATTCTACCCTTCTGTAACTCCTGCCTTTCATATCCTATCCTGTTAAATAAAAAATTAATGTTATTCCATAGTATTTCTCCCTTCAAAAGGCTCTAACTTTTGCCAAGGAATTTTTTTAAGTAAAACTATTCATAATCTCAAATGGTTGAAGTTTCCTCAAACAACTTCAGTGAGAACTACCATATGACCCAGCTATCCCACTGCTGGGTATACACCTAAAGGAATGGAAATCATCATGTCAAAGGGATACCCGGACTCCTATATTTATTGCAGCTCTATTTACAATAGCCAAGAGTTGGAACCAGCCCAAATGCCCATCATCAGATGAGTGGATAAGGAAACTGTGGTATATCCACACAATGGAATACTATTCTACTATAAAAAAAGAATGAAATACTACCATTTTGAGTAAGGTCATGGTTGACTTTGAACGTCAGATTA